>NC_133658.1:532238343-532538343 GCF_037893015.1 Macrotis lagotis
TACATGTAATATGAATACAAGTGTAAATATTTTATAAATGTACATATGTTAATGTCTTAAATTATTGATTTAATTTGAGGGTAGGGATATCTCAAAAATAGCCTTTAAAGGAGATGAGATTATCAATCCAAATTTAGCAGATTGACAGATCTGGTAGAAGTCATAACTGAAGAATTTGAAAACAGATTATTCTTATATCCATGTGTCTTAACAAGGATGAAGAGAAAAACAGACATGCTTCAGAGAATTCACAGTCACTGTAATTGAGGAAAGGAAGGTATTCAAGGTCAGTAATGACTCAGAAAAGTGATACATTTTGATAAAGGAAAATTAAAATTATTATTTAATAGGAATCAAAGATTGTTGAAAATAAAGTTTTAAAAATATCTTAACTTTTTATTATGAAATTAAATATCAACAGATATTAACATTTCAAAAGATAAAGGAAAACAACATGCATATATATGACATTATATATGTATATGCATACATATATAATATACATAATATATATGTATTAAATCATGAACTTCCATTTTGTAGTTTAAAATATGTATTATATATAACATGGTCGTACCAAAAATTGCAGTATTTATTTCTGTCCCAAACTAATTCTTTTGTTTTTTTTCTGTGTATTTTACTGGTTTCAGGATGACAGCATTTTAGTGACCATCTAGTCTAACCCATATATAAAAGGAATCCCTACTATTAACATATCCAAAAGTAATTAGGCACTATTTGATTGAAAACTTCTAAGGAGGGAGAATCCACCACCTTTAGAGCTCTAATTATTACGAACTTTTCCCCTCAAGTCTAAATTGTTCTCTGAAATTTCATAGGTTCATTCATTTAGATCAGGAAGGAACTTTTGAAGTCATTGAATACAATCCTATCATTAGGAAGTTGACACAAAGACTTAATGACATCCCCATGATCACTCAGCTGATAAAGGATTTGAATTTAGGTTGGTCTGACTTCCATTACTTTGTGGTTTCCAATTCCTTGCTCCTCAGGGACCTAAGTGGAGCAGGGGACATAGAATTGGTCCCAGAGTCAAGAAGACTCATCTTGAGTTCAAATCTGCTCTCAGACTCATCCCAGTTATGTGACCTTGGGGAAGTCACTCAACTCTATTTGCCTTAGTTTCTTCATCTGTAAAATTATCTGGAGAAAGAAATGACAAACCACTCCAGTATCTTTGCCAAAACAAATAAAGAATCACACAACTTTGAAGGGGGTCATATAGAGTCAGACATGACTGAAATGACTAAATATCAACAATACTAATTGTTACTCTTTCTGCACTCTGAATTCAAATAATTCAATCTCTCCAATACATATCAGTCCCTCTAATTCCTGGAAACGGCTTTCATATTTTTTAACGTTCCTAAATTTATTTTATTTTTAAAATTTTCCTTCTGCTACATGCAAAAGCAAGTTTCAACATTCACTTCCAAAACCTTGAGTTCCAAATTCCCTTCCTTCCTCTCATGACCCTCTTTATATTGAGAAAGCAATTTACTTGTTGTAGGTTAAAAATCTGTAGCCATGGTAACATTACTACAAATAGTCATGCTGCAAAAATTAACACCTGAATAAGAAAGAGAAACCTCAAGAAAAGTAAAATGAGGGAAAAAATATGTGTTTCAGTCTATATTTAGTCACCATCAGCTCTGTCTTTGGGATGGATAGCATTCTTTATCATAAGTCAATCACAAAGATTTCTTTAAATTTTTTTCTCACAGTTGCTATTTCTAGCTATATTTCTCTCCATTATATTTCCCCATCCCCATTTGTTTTATTCTCTTTTCCTTTCACCCTGTCCCTCTTCAAAAGTGTGCTGCATCTTATTACCCTCTCCCATAATCTCCCCTTTCTTCTATCAATCTCCCCCTCTCCCTGTCCCCTTTCTTCCATCCATTTTTCTCTCCTATTTTCCCTCTAAGCTAAGAAAAGATTTCTATACTCAGTTTGAGAGTGTATATTATTACCTCTATGAGGCACTTTCAATGAGAATGCTCACTCACACTCCGTCTCACCTTACCCGGCTTTCAATCCACTGTGAAAGCTTCTTCTTGCCTCTTTTATGTGAAATAACTTGCCCTATTTTACGTCTTCATTCCCTTTCTCCCAGTATATTCTTCCCCCCCATTAATTCCATCTTTTTAATATACTATAAATTCATATTCATCTCCCTCCTGTGTTGTCTGTTTATGTTACTTTTAACTGCCTTAATAATTGAGAGGGTTCATGTGAGTTATCAGTATCATCTTCCCACTCAGGAATACAAGAATTTTAAACTATTAAATCCCTCATAATTTGTCCTTCCTATCCACCCTCTCTATGCTTCACCTGAATTCTGTACTTGAAGATCGAAATTTCTGTTCAGCATTGGTCATTTCAATAGGAAATTTACAAGTTTCCTTTTTCAAGGAAAATTCATCTTTTCCTGTGAAAGAGTATATTCAGTCTTGCTGGGCAATTGTTTCTTGGTTGTAGTTCAAGCTCTTTTGCCTTCTAAAATATTAGTTTCCAAATTGTATGAGCTCTTATTTTCATGTTATCCTAACTGTAGCTCCAAAATATTTGAATTGTTTCTGACTGCTTGTAATAATTTCTCCTTGATTCACAAGTTCTGAAATTTGGTTATAATATTCCTGGCAGTTTTCCTTTTGGGATCTTTTTCAGGAGTGATCTTTGCATTTCTATTTTACCTTCTGCATGTAGGATATCAGGGCAGTTTTCCTGAAGAATTTCTTGAAAAATGAAGTATAAGCTCTTTTGGTCATGATTTTCAGGAAGTTCAATAATATTTAAATCATTCCTCCTGGATCTGTTTTCCAGGTCAGTTGTTTTTCCAATTAGATGACTCATATCTTCTTCTAGTTTTTCATTGTTTTGGTGTTAATTTATTGTTTCTTGATTTCTCACAAAGTCATCAATTTCCCTTTGCTCCATTCTGTATTGTAAGGAAATATTTTCTTCAGAGAGTTTTGGAATCTCCTTTGCAATCTGACCAGTTCTGTCTTTTAAGACAATCTCCTCTTCATTGGCTTTGTGGATTCCTTTTTTCCCATTTTCCATTTGACTCATACTGTTTTTTGAGATGTTATTTTCATCAGCATTTTTGTATCTCCTTCACCAAACTGCTGACTTGGTTTTCATAATTTTTCTGTATCACTATCCTTTTTTCCTCATTTTTTCCTCTACCTCCCTTGCTTGATTTTTAAAATATTTCCTTTAGCTCTTCCATAGTGTGAGACCAATTCTTATTTTTTGTTGAGGCTTTGTATTCAGGAGATTTGATTTTGTCATCTTTGGAGTATATATTTTGATCCCCCGTATCATCAAAACAATTGTCTATGTTTGGATTTTTATCCTTCTGTTATTTTCCCATTTCCCCAGCATATGACTTGATTTGAACTCTTTGTTAAGTTGTAACTCTGCTCCCAGAATGGAGGGTGCACTGTCCAAAGCTTTTGAGGGTTTTTGCAGATGTGTTTTGGGAACACCCCAGGGACTTCAATTCTTTTGAGGTCTTATGAGAGGCTCTGGGTGGCTGATCTCCCAGCCTGTGCTCTGGTCTGTGGATGACCACAAGCACTCTCCTCTGACCTGAACTTCAAGGACAATCCTTGCTCTGCTGCAGGCACTAAACTCTATTGTACCTCTTCTCCTTCTCCTGAGACTGAGTCCCCAGATGTCATCTTGGATCTGAGTATAGGCAAATCAATAGAGCTCTGCCTCAGGGAGAACAAAGAGACCTTTGTAGTTTCCCCAACCACCCTTACTGTCTGGGGGTGGGTGGCTACTCTGGAAGCAGCTGCCAGGTGACTTGTGTCTGAGTGACACCCCTCCACATGGTTCCCCAGACCTGCTTCTGGTCCCTGGGGGTCAAGTCAGCACTGAGCCCTGAGTTGAACTGGGCAATGCTCTCATTCTGGTACAGCAGAATTTTCCTGCTGAGCATCCAAGTTCTCTTTGGCAATCCCAAGGTTAAGAGGACTAAAAATCACCATCACTGCTGCAGACCCAGGTGGCCCATTGTCTGTTCCTAGATGACTAGAAAATTGCTTCATTCAGTCTTTTGTGGTTTCTACTCTAGGATTTGGTTTTATTCATTATTTCAAGGCATTTGGAGTGGTTTGGGGAAGAGATCAGGTAATTCTCTGCTTTTACTCTAACATCTTGACTCAACCTCCTAAAAATAAACTTTTTGTTATGCCCTCAAAGAGATCCCTTTGGCTTTTTCTTTAGATTCTACTTGCCACAATTTAAATATTTGATGCATTCATAGGGTTCAGAAATTTTATATATTTGCCACATGTATTTTATAATTTTTATGTTCAAGGGGAAAAAACATACAATGGCAGATTTTGAGCTATGTTCATCCCCAAATGCTTCAATTATGTCCCAATATGTCATGGCAGAATCTTTTCTGAAAACCTATTGTAATTGAGCATTCTTATGTATTTTTATTCTGATTACCTTGTAGATGTATAAAAGATTTGCAAATCCCAGTGAGAATCTTAAGAGTTCTTTTCTGTGGAGGGACAAAATTCTCTAGAATCCTTAGAAATAATAGGCTTATTGGGAAATTAATTTCTGAAGTGCATGAAATATATAGGGAAGTTGCAGTGAAACTTTTGAATCCCTCTCTAACACTGCAGAGGGAATAGAGGAGTACAAAGGAAAAGAAAGTGTAACCACCAGCAATAAAATGGTTATCATGTCCCAGTAGATATTTTTTAGTTTGAGCTCTAGGACTAAAAATTAAGAAAAACAATTTGACTTCAGTAGTCATACTTGATTCAATGAGATTTAAGCTGACAGTTGTAGCTACTTCTTTAAAATCAGCAGCAATAATTAGAGAAATGTAAATTAAAATCTCATGCCTCTCAGGTTGGTGATTATGCCAGAAAATGGAAATGATAAATATTGGAAGGAGGTGAGAAAACTTGGAAACAAATGCATGGTTGAGGATGGTGTGAAATGACCAATTATTTTTGAGAGTGATTTGGAAATATGACCAAAGGTTAATCAAATTTTACCTTACTCTTTGATCCAGTAATACCACTACTAGGTCTATATACCAAAGAGAGCATAAAAAACGGGGAAAGGATGTCCATATATAAAATTATGTATGGTAGCTCTCTTTATGGTAACAAAGTAGAAATTGAAAGGATGCCTCAACCCAAGTTGAGGTTTATGAATGAAACAAAATATTATTTTTTCTGTTTCTTTTTTTTACATTATGACTTTTGGAATATATTTTGTATTATTTCACATGATAACCTGTATAATATTCATTGTCATCTTGAGAAATAGGGGAGGCAGGGAAGGAGGAATAAGTTTGAAATTTAATATCTTTAAAAAATAAATTTAAATGCAAATTAAAGCATCTCTGAGGTACCACCTCACATCTTTCTGACTGGCCAGTATGACCTGATAAGACAATGGTCAGTGATGGAAGGGATGTGGGAGATATGGGACACTAATAAATTTTTGGTGGAGCTATGAACTCATCCAACCTTTCTGGAGAGCAATTTCTATCTATACCCAAAGGGCAATAAAATGTGCATACCCTTTGATCCAGAAATTCCACTGCTGGGTATATACCATGAAGAAAACATGAAAAGGGATAAAAACATCACTTGTACAAAATTATCCATAGCTACTCTGTTTGTGGTTGCAAAGAATTGGAAATTGAGTGAATAACCATCAATTAGGAAATAGCTGAACAAATTGTGGCATCTATAACATGTGGAACATTATTGGTCTTTTAGAAACCAGGAGTGATGGGAATTCAGAGAAGCCTGGAAGGATTTTCATGAACTGATGATGAGGGAGATAAGCAGAAACAGAAAAACATTGTACACCCTAATAGAAACATGGAGGTGATGATCAACCTTAATAGATTTGCTCATTCCATCAGTGCAACAATCAGGGACAATTTTGGGCTATCTTCAATGGAGAATAGCATCTATATCCATAGAAACAAAGACCAAAAACCAAAAACTATTGCCTTTATTTTTTAAAATTATTTTATTATGTAATTTTGCTTTTATATTTTATATTTTTCCTTAAGGATATGATTTTTCTCATAACACATTCAATTTAGATAAATGTATAGCATGGAAACAATGTAAAGACTTACAGACTGCCTTCTGTGGTGGGGGGAGGTAAGCGAGATTAGAGGAAAAATTATAAAATTCAAAAATAAATAAAATGAAATAAAATGAATTTAAAAGTTGTCTTTACATGTACTTAGAAAAAAATTAAAATCTTATTTATTTTACTTTTTAAAAAGAGACCTCTTCTGGTCAAAACTTAACTAAGCTATGGCCTACTATTAAAAACCTTTAATTATGAACTCTAAGGTCAAAGAAAAATAATGTAAAATTATCCACTTAAAAATACATCTCAGCAGTATAGAAAGCCATGACAACCCTGTTAGCCTGGCTATAAACAATGCTATCCCCATTCAGAGCAAGGAAAACAAAACAATACAAAAATATTCTTCAGAATCTGATGAAAACTACATTAATTTTGTTTAAAAATATCTCTTTTGTATTTCTTTCCCTTAATTCTAATTCCTTTTACCAAAAATGACTGATCTGTAAACATGTTTAACACAGCTGTGTATGTACAACAGTAACTTGACTGCTCACTGCAGAGAAGGGGTTGGGAAGGGTGAGTTGAAGGAAATTTTGTAATTTAAAAATATACATAGACATATGGATGAGTGTTGAAAATTATAACATGTATTTGAAAAAATAAAATATCAATAAAAATTTTATTACCTTTAGGATTTTCATTGTACTGAGAACTGAATGGAAAAAACAACTATAAAAGATTTTTCTCCATCAGCTGATGGAGTCAATGTTTATTTGTGGCAGTGTTATATTCACATCTATATCTATATTGACTTAGATTTTTATATCTATCTACTGGATTGACAACTAGGAGGAGAAAATAAAGCTTTCATAGATTTTTTTGGCAAGGCAGTGGGGTTAAGTTAATTTCCCAAGGTCAAATAACTAGGTAATTATTAAGTATCTGAGGCTGGATTTGAACACATGTTGCCCTGACACTGGGGCCAGTGCTCTATCAACTGTGCCACCTAGCTGGCCCTCCATAGATTGTTAGCATGTAATTTTCTAATATTTTTTAAGTTGTTTTGATAACATGAATTGTTTTCATATAGAAAGTCTTAGTCAACCTTCATATTTTGTATTTTATGTCTGTATAGTTATTCCATGCCCAGGATGAACAAATTGAGGATGTGTGGCTAGCTGGAAATACTGACATTTAATTTTTGTCAGAGAAATGGAATTCTCTCCAAAATATAGGTCTTTTCCCCACTTCCCACTGTGTACTCTGTTGGTTTTAGTGTAAAAGGATCTTATGGTGATAACTTCTATTAAAAACATTTATGTCCATTTTTACCTCAGTTTGGTATACAATGTGAGATGTCAGTCTATGCCTAATTTTTGCCATTCTTTAGGCTGCTTGGCAGTTTTCATCAAATAGTGAATCAAAATTCATTAATGCTTTAGTTTTAATGCAATCATAAAATTTCAACTAGATTTTTTGTCTTTTTTTTCCTTTCTAATGATTTTCTTCTTTTGTCTGAATTCTTCTTTTACAGCATGACTAATATGGAAATATATTTACAGTGATTGTGAATGTATCCCCTATATCAATTGCTTCCTGTCTTGGGGAAAGAGGAAAGGAAAAGTAGTGAGAAAATTTTACAAAAATGAATGTTGAAAACTACCTTTATATTTAATTGTAAAAAAATACTATTAACATTAAAAGTCTTTTCCATTTGATTATTTTTTTAAAAAATTGCTCATTTAAAAAAAAATCTTTGCCTTTCTCCCTTAAGTATAACATTTTTCCTCAGCTATTTTGAAAAGTCTCATAAGATAATTTTTTTTGTTTTTTTGATCCTTTTCTTTGAATGTTTGTTTCTTTCTGTCCCTATAAAATATTGTGAACTTCTTCTATCCACACTTCTTCAGGCATTCTGTCTACAAGAACTAATCCTTTAAAACTGTTAATCATTTCTACCTCACATTCATAAAGGGGTATTCTTTAAATTATACTTATATAGTCTGATGCTTGCCCCAACTTTCTTCAATTTAATATGATTTTTTTTTGCAGAAAGTTAACTGCATCACAGTTAGCTCCAGCTCTTATTTTAACTGACTTTGCCTGCGCAGTACATAGTGAATCTGATTTCATTATTGATCATTTGATGATAGAGAGAAAGAAAACTATTCTTGAACACAGATTTTAATAAAAATAGTATATTTTGAGAGAGAAAATGTATTATTATTAATGCATACATTCATACATACAGGAGACAGATAATGAAGTTACTATATGAGTATAGCTGGTCTCACTAAATATAAAAATCTACTGGTAAACACAGAAAGGAAAAACATTCGCAGGAACATAGAATTCTCTACCTTCAGATGTTGTCATTTATTCCAATAAGAGGGAAAAAATACAAAAGCAAAACAAAACATAGAAGCACTTTACTTAATTCATCTTTTCTTGAAATTTACAAGGGTTATGTTTAGCAAAATGGGTGATGTAGACCAAGATTATGTCATCTTTTTTGAGATGGGGTTCTTTCTAAGGAGTAGAGGTTGTATTTATTGCAAAAACATTTCAGAAAAAATGCAAAGTATAAAACAAAGCGATTTATTAAGGGATATTATAGCAATGGAGGATATGAATCTTACTGTAAGCTACCAACTTTGGGATATTTACTGAAGGCACTCTCTGAGGTTCAGCTAGGAAGGGCAATTTTGTCCTTTATCCATATTCTATGGGGGAGGGAGAACAATAAAAAATGAGATGATTCTAATTAAAAAGTATCTTTCTATAGTGGCTAAAGAATCTTATTTTTTGAAGGCGTGTCTATATAGGTTATGAAATGACCAAATGAAGAAAAATGGACTTTTCTTTCAAATCCTAAGGAGAAATTAAGAATCAGGATTTAGAGATACTAGGGACTGGGAAGATTTTTGGAAGGCATCTTTTACTTATATTTTTTATTAGACTAAAGGCAGTTATACAAGATATAACAAAGCTTTTCTTTTTCTCTTTTATCCTCTATCCTAGTATCTGTCTGTGTGTCTGTCTGTGTATCCATCTGTGTGTCTGTTTCCTTCCCTCTCTCTCTTCTCTCTTTTTCATTTATCTCTGGGTCTTCTGGGTCTGTCTGACTTTATCTCTTTTTATATCTAAGATATATCTATATATCTTGCACTGTCTAAGACAAGTGTAACTTTTTTTACAAAAAAGGCATTTATGTAAAGAAAATGTATTTTAGACTATACATGGAGAAACATTCAGAGTGGATCCAAAATGGTAGAATGAAGCCAGGAAGCTCCGAGAGGTTTTCCAAAATTCCTTAAGAAATAATTTTAAATTTAAATTTAAACTGAAAGTGAGAGAACTCAAGGTGGTACAGAGAAGACAGGCATTGTGATAAGTGCTCCTCTTTCCCCTCAAAAATAACATGAGAAAATAACAGAAATTTGATCAACAGCATCCAAATTCTTAGAGGAGAAGTTGAGGGAGCTACAGGAAGATAGAGACACAGTTTTGCTTCCTAGCAAAACTGGTCCTACTAGTGGGAGATCTCAATCTCCCACACTCAGATTTAGATAAATCATCAAATCATAAAATAAAGAAGAAGGAAGTTAAGGAGGTAAATAGACTGCTAGAAAACCTAGATATGATAGACCTATGGAGGAAACTGAATGGGGATAGAAACATATATATATATATATATATATATATGTATGTATGTACATATATTTTCTGCAGTACAGGGCACTTCCATAAAAACTGACCATTTACTAGAACCTAAAAACCAAATGATTAAGTGCAGAAAGGCAGAAATAGTGAATATGTCTTTCTCAGATCATAAAGCAATAAAAAATCCTAATGCAATAGTGGGGCAGGGAGATATAGACCCAGAACTAATTAGAAACTAAATAACCTCATTTTAAAGAATTAGTGGATCAAACAACAAATTATAGAAAAAAAAATAATTATTTCATCCCAGATAATGACAATAATTAAACAACATGCGAAAACATATGGGATATACTCAAGGTGGCTATCAGGGGATATATTATATCTTTAAATGCTTACATGAATAAATTAGAGAAAGAAGAAATCAATAAACTAAACATGCAACTAAAAGAATTAGAGGAAAAACAAATTAAAACCCCCATTTGAATACCAAATTGAAAATTCTAAAAACTGGAGGAGAAATTAATAAAATCAAAAGCAAAAAAAAAACCTTTGAAATAATAAATAAAGCCAATAGCTGGTTTTATGAAAGAAAAACAATAAAATTGATAAAACTCTGGGCAATTTGATTTAAAAAAGAAGAAGAAAACCGAACTGCTAATATCATAAATCAAAAAGTTGAACTCTGTACCAATGAGGCAGAAATTAAAGTAATATTTTGGGAATTATTTTGCCCAACTCTATGCCAAAAAATTTGACAATCTAAGTGAAATTAAATAATATTTACAAAAATACAAGTTGTCCAGATTAAATGAAAAGAAAATTAAAAACCTAAATACCCTTATCTCAAAAAAAGAAATTCCACAACCCATTAGTGAACACACTAAGGGAAAAAACTCCAGGGTCAGATGGATTCACAAGTGAATTATATGAAACATTTAAGAACAATTGCTTCCAATTCTATATAAAGTCTTTGGAAAAATAGGTGAAGGCAGAACTCTGCAGAAATCTTTCTATGACACCAATATGATGCTGAAATCTAAACTAGGAAAAGTTGAAAAAAAAAGAAAATTATAGACCTATCTCCCTGATGAATATAGATGCAAAAATCTTAAATAAAATCTTATCAAAATGATTACAAAAAAGTTATCACTAGGATATTACATTATGATCAAGTAGGATTTTTCCCAGGAATGCAGGGCTGGTTCAATACTAGGAAAACTGTTAGTATAATTAATTATATCAATAACATATCTATCAGAAATCATATGGTCATATCAATAGATGTTGAAAAAACTTTTGTCAAAATATAGCACCAATTCCTAATAAAAATACTAGAGAGTGTAGGAATAAATGGTTTGTTCTTTAGAATATTAAGCAGTATTTATCTGAAATCATCAACAAGCATTATATGCAATGGGGATAGGCTTGAGACATTCCCAATAAGATCAGGGTGAAACAAGGATGCCCATTATCACCACTCTATTCAATATGATATTAGAAATGTTAGCCACAGCAATAAGAGAACAATAAGAAATGGACGGAATTAGAATAGGGAAGAAGGAGTCAAAACATTCACTCTTCGCAGATGACATGATGAGATACCTAAAGAATCCAAAGAACTCATTTCATCTAAAAAAGTACTAGAAATAATTAGCAACTTTAGGAAAGAAGCAGGATATAAAATAAGCCGTCATAAATCCTCAACATTTCTATATATGACTAACATGATACAGCAGAAAGAGCTAGAAAGGGAAATCTCATTCAAAGTAAATTCAGACAAAAAAAATAATACCTGGGAGTCCACCTGCCAAAGGAGATTCAAAAACTTTTTGAGAACAATTACTAATCTCTTCTCACACTAATAAAACCAGATTTAAAAACGTGGGCAAACATCAACTGCTCATGGATAGGTTGAGCTAATATAACAAAAATGACAATTCTACCAAAATGACAATACTTATTTAGTGCTGTAGTAATCACAATTCCATAAAATTACTTTAGTGAGTTAGAAAAAGTTATACATAAATTTGTATGGGGAAATAAAAAGTCAAGAATTTTCAGGGATTCAATGAAAAAAAAGTGCAAATTAAGGTGTCTTAGCTTTACCAGACCTACAATTATATTATAAAGCATCAGTCATCAAAACTGTCTAGTATTGGCTAAGAAATAGAGTCATGGATCAGTGGAATAGACTAGGTACAATAACAGGAAATTATTATATTAATCTGCTGCTTGATAAACCCAAAGAATTCATCTATTGGGAAAAAAAAAATCTCTCTTCAATGAAAGCTCTTGGGGAAACTTGGAATTTAGTGTGGAAGAAATTTAGTTTAGACCAATACTTCACACTCTACACCAAGATAAGGTCCAAATATATACAGTATTATCTGAATAAAACTTTATTATAAGCCAACTAGAAGATCAAGGCATAATCAGATCTTTTGTAAGGGAAACCATTTATGATGAAGGAAGAGACAGAGAACATCATTCAAAACAAGCTAGATAATTTTTATTACTTTAAATTAAAAAGATTTTGCACAGACAAAACTACTGTAACCAAAATTAAAAGAAATCTAGCAAATTGGGAAACAATATTTGCAACTAGTATTTTTGACAAAGGACTCATTTCTAAAATATACAGAGAACTGAGTCAAATTTAAAAAAAAACCAAGCCATTCTCCAATTGCCAAATTGCCAAAGGATATGCAAAGCCAATTTACAGCTGAGGAGATCAAAGCAATCCATAGTCATATGAAAAATTGCTCCAAATTAGTACTTATTAGAGAAATACAAATTAAAGCATCTTTGAGATACCACCTCACATCTCTCAGATGGGTCAATATGACCAGAAAGGACAGTGATCAATGTTGGAAGGGATGTGAGTAATCTGGGACACTAATACATTGTTGGTAGAGCTGTGAACTCATCCAACCATTCTGGGGAGCAATTTTGGATTATGCCCAAAGAGCATTAAAAATTTGCTTACCCTTTGATCCAATAATACCATTACTTTGTCTTTACCCTGAAGAGATAATGAAAAAGGGTAAAAACATCACTTGTTCAAAAATTTTGATAGCAGCCCTGTTTGTAGTGGCAAAAATTTAGAAATTAAGTGAATGTTCTTCAATTGGCAAATGGATTAAGAAACTATGGTATGTGTATGTTATGTAGCACTATTGTTCTATTAGAAACCAGAAGGGATATGAATTCAGGGAAGCCTGGAAGGATATGCATGAACTGATGCTGAGCAAATTGAGCAGAACCAGAACAATATTGTACACTCTATGGGGGTGATGATCAACCTTGATGGACTTGTTCATTCCATCAGTGCAACAACCAGGGACAGTTTTGGGCTATCTGAATGGAAAATACCATCTGTATACAGAGAAAGAATTATGGACTTAGAACAAAGACCAAAGACTATTTATTACTTTCAAATTAGAGGAAAAAAGCATTATTTTATTATGTAATTTCACTATTTCATACTTTATTTTTCTTCCTTAAGGATATGATTTCTTTGTCATCACATTCAATTGATATAAATGTATAACATGGAACCAATGTAAAGACTAACAAAATGCCTTCTGTAGGGGGTGGGGTGGAGGGAAGCAAGAATTTGGGGAAGAAACTGTAAAAGAAAATAAATAAAATCTTTAAAAAAAGAAAGTGACAGAACTTACAAAAAGACAGAGTGAAACTTTTTTAGCTAAAGATGTCTTGGAGGAACTTCATGAAAAGTCTGTCTCATGTGGATAAAAGGAGAGTACAGCCCAGTATTGAGAGGGAAACTGGTAAATCTGTGGGAGGCTCTTAGACATAATACAGTTCAGTAAACAATGCTCATAGACCATGGTTCATCAGTACAACAGACCAGTGATAAACACTCCAAACTCAGCATGGAAGGAATATTGTGAACCCTGGAATACTGGGGCAAAAATTAATACTGAGTCAGTCTATTCTATTGCAGGGAGTAAACTGTGAATATTGGAGAACCAGGTCTGAAAAGACCAGAACCCCACCACAAAAAATAAAAACCCACAAATAACCACTTGAGACTTAACCCCTTGTACCCCAGGGGCAGAGGTCAACTTTCAAAATGAGCAAAAAATTTTAAAAGACTCCAACCTGGTTGGAGCCAAGATGGCGACAAGAAGGTGTTGAGTCTTAGGAGCTCTCTGATAAAATTCATCAGCTAAGGACTCTAACTAAACTTTTGAGAGACAGAACCTACAAAGGAACCCAGTGAGGTAGTTCTCCTACTCAAGGTAACTGGGATTGGAGAGGCTTCCCACCAGAGGGGTGGCCCACCAGAGCCAAAGAACCTTAACCTCCCGGAGGCAGCCCCAGGGTGCTGGGAGTCACAGCTCACAGCAGCGGGGGAGTCTCCTGAGCTGCATCCCGAGGAGCACCAGGCACAAAGTGGGGGAACAGCGGAGGACCTCTGCCAGAGCGAGCACGTGGAGCCCAGCCCTCAGGGCACACAGCAACCAGCATCATCTTTCCCCAGCCCTGATCCTGGAGACAGAAGCAGGCAGAGATGGTAAGCAGGAACCCCCAGGGCATGAGCCCATTGAGCTGAGGGAAGGGAAGGAAGAGAGACTGCCTAGCTCTGTCCTCTGCCCCGGAAACAGGACTCTAGGGCTCTGACCACATTCAGATCCTGATCGCAGTCTAGGCCCCCCCCCCCCCATAGAACAGCACCCCCCCCATATCAGCCCCTTGGCAGAGGAGGGTACTTATGGTCATTCACAGACCAGGAGGGAGGACAGAGCCACACACACTGAGACCCTTGTGGGAGTGTCCCAAAAGCTCAAGAAACACCCCAAACCAGGCCCAGGCTGGGAAAATGAGCAAGCAGAGAAACAAAAAGAAGACTATTGAGAAATATTTTGCAAATGAGCCCAAGAAGGACCAAAATACTCAGTCTGAAGATGAGGAAGCACAAGCTCCTGCATCTAAAGACTCCAAGAAAAACAGAAATTGGACTCAGGCTATGATAGAGCTCAAAAAAGACTTTGAAAATCAAATGAGGGAGTTGGAAGAAAAACTGGGAAAAGAAAGGAGAGAGATGCAGGAAAAACATGAAAATGAAGTCAGCAGCTTAGTCCAGGAAATCCAAAAAAAAATGCTGAAGAAAATAGCATGCTAAAATCCAGCTTAGGTCAAATGGATAAAACAGTTCAAAAAGTTATTGAGGAGAAGAATGCTTTAAAAAGCAAAATTGGCCAGATGGAAAAAGAGATAAGAAAACTCTCTAAAGAGAACAAATCCTTCAGACAAAGAATAGAATTCAGGGAGATTGATGAATTTACCAGAAATCAGGAATCAATACTTCAAAACCAAAAGAAAATGAAAAACTAGAAGAAAATATGAAATATCTCATTGAAAAAACAACTGATATGGAAAACATACTTAGGAAAGATAATTTAAAAATTATTGGAATACCTGAAAGTCATGATTAGGAAAAGAGCCTTGACATCATTTTCAAAGAATTACTACAGGAAAATTGCCCTGATATCCTAGAAGCAGAGGGCAAAATAGAAATGGAGAGAATCCACCAATCCCCCCCAAGAAAGAGATACCAGAAAACCAACCCCTAGGAATATTAAGGCCAAGTTCCAGAACTCCCAAGTCAAAGAGAAATTATTATGAGCAGCCAGAAGGACAGAGTTCAAATATCATGGAGTTGCAGTCAGGATCATTCAGGACTTAGCAGCATCTACATTGGAAGCTCATAGGGCTTGGAATACAATATACCTGAAGGCAAAAGAGCTTCTAATGCAGCCAAGAATGAACTACCCAGCAAGACTGAATGTCCTCTTCCAGGGAAAAAGATGGACTTTCAATGAACCAGGGGAATTTCAAATGTTTCTTTTGGAATGGCCAGAGCTGAACAGAAGGATTGATCTTCAGATACAGGACTCAGGTGAAGCATGGAGATTGGAGGAGAGAGGGGAAATATGAGGGACTTAATGAGGATGAACTACATGTATAGAAAAATGATGCTGATAATATTCATATGAACCTTCTCAGTTAATAGACCAGGTAGAGGGAGCTTTTATAGTTGAAGCACAGGAGAAAGCTGAATTTGAAGATAAAATATGGTGTAAAAATGGAGTCAATAGGAAAAAAAGGGAAATGGAAAGGGAGAAAGAAAAAGGAGAGGGGGAATAGTCCAAGATATTTCACATAATAAGATTTTTTTTATTACAATGAGCTATTGCAATGATATGGAAGGGGGGAGGCAAGGGGGAATGAGGGAACCTTTGCTCTCATCAGAGATGGCTAGGAGAGGAAACAGCAAATATACTCAATGGGGTATAGACATCTGGAGTAAGAAGGAGGGGGGAGCAGGGGGAAGGGGAGGGGATGTGAATAAAAGGAGAGGATGGACCATGGGGGGACAGTGTTCAGATATAACACATTTTCTTTTTTTACTTCTTGCAAGGGGTTGGGATTGGATAGCCTGCCCAGGACCATAGGGCCAGGTGGATTCTGGCCCTAAGGGGTGGTATGGGGGCTCAGGGCTTCTTGGCCCCAGGACCAGGGATCTGTCTGCTGCGCCACTCAGCGACCCTACAGCAGAGTCAGAGTGAAAGGAGAGAGAAAATATAGTACATGGTAGTGGAGAAATAAGAAAGGAGAGAGTTGTGAACAGGAATGGCAACGTTGGAAAAATATGGAAGTAACTTTTGCGATGGACTTATCATAAAGAATGTGATCCACTCACCATAGAGTTGATGGTTTTGGAACAAAGACTCAAGCACATTTTTTCTTATGATTATTTGGGGGAGGGTGCAGGGCAAGTAGGGCTGGATGGCCTGCCTGGGGCCACATAGTGGGGTGATCTTTGGGTGTCTGGGGCTGGATTTGGACCCAGGTCCTCCTGGCTCAAGGGCCAATGCTCTGTCTGCCACCCAGCCTCCCCTACTATTATTACTATTTTATTTTATTTTGGGTCTTTTTTTTCTTTCTTTTTTTTTTGGTTTTTTGCAGGGCAGTGGGGATCAGGTGGCTTGAATGCCACATGGCTGGGTGATTGTTGGGTTTATGAGGCTGGATATGGACTCGGGTGCTCATGGCTCCAGGGCTGGTGCTTCGTCCATTATGCCACCTGGCCATACCTACAGTTATTACTATTATTTTTTTTATTTTAATTTTTTCCTCTCCCCTTTACTTTTTTCGCCCAAACAAGTCTATCTATATTCATGGGGGACGAGGGGTATTTTGTTTACTTGTAAACAAGAATATTTTATTAGTGTAAAAAAACATTTGTACAAAATGAGAATAAAAAATAAATTAAAAAAAAGAATCTAAAAAAAGACTCTAATCATTGAAAGTTACTATGATGACAAGCAAGATCAAAGCACCATTTCATAAGAAGAAAGCAATGACAAAATGCCTATGTGTGAAACCTCAAAGGGGACTATGAATTTGTTTCAGGTCAAAAAAGAGTCCAAAAAGGATTTTAAAGACCAAAGAAGATAGGCAGAAATAAAATTGAGGAACAGAACCTTTCAGAGAATTATGAAGAAATTTAAAAGTAAACATAAATTGACTGAAGAAAACATGAAATTTAAAAGTAGTATTGGCCAACTTACGGAAATATAAAAACGAACTGAAGAAAATAAATCCTTACAAACTGGACATGAGCAAATGGAAAGTTATGACTCTATAAGACATGAAGAATTCATCAAACAAACCTAAAGTGTGGTAAGATAGAAAATATGTAAAGGTCCTCTAAGAAAAAAAAATGACTGATTTGGAAATTAGATTCTGGACACTTGATTTATGAATTATTGGTCTATGTGAAATCCATCAACAAAAAGATGCTGACAATATCATTATCATTCTGGAAATTATGAAGAAGACTGCCCCTAGAATCAGAGGGTAAAATTCTTTCTTTTAAAGCATTAACCATTTACCTCCAGAAAGAGATCCCAAGGGTAAAAATTACAAGGAATAATGTAGTCAAATTTCAGAATTATCAGTAAAAAGAAAGAATACTGTAAGCATGAAAAAAGGAATAATTCAAATAACAAGGAACAAAAGTCAGGATTACATAGAATTTATGGGCTTCAACCTGAAGGATAAGAGGACCTGGAATATGATATTTTGGAGGGCAAAAATGCTTAGAAAACAACCAAGAATCAATTGCTTTACAAAATTCAGTATATGCTTTCAGGGGAAAAGATGGATATTAATTGACATAAGGGAATTTTCAGTTTACCTGATGAAAAGACCAGAGTTGAAAAGAAAATTTGATCTTCAAATACAAGAATGAAAAGATGCATGAACAGAAATAAGTTTTAGTCAATAAGCCTAAATTGTTTACCATCTTACATCGAAAATAAAACTTGTAATGCTTGAGAATTTTATTTCAATTAGGACAGCTGAAAGGAGTATACATAGAAAGTGTGGGTATAAGATGTAAGATACAAAGAATTGTGCAGAGGCAAAAATGAGTAAATAATATCACACATGGAAAAGTACAAAAAGAGCTATTATAATAAAAGGGAAAGAAGTGAGACTGTATGCCTTATGTGAACTCTTAATGTAACATGGCTTAAGGAGGGAATAACATACATTGCCATTTGAATTTGGAAATTTATTCTACTCTATAGGAAAGTAGGAGGGAAAAGGGGAAAGAAAGAGGAAGCAGGGAATGAGAGAAAGAAGGTTAAATGTAGAAGAAGTGTGAAAAGAAGAGAGGGGGTTGATAGAAGAGAGGGCTGATTGAGGGAGACTGTTCAGAAGTAAAACACTGCAAAGAGGGACAAAGTGAAAGGAGAGAGAAAAATACAAAAAGTGGGAAGATAGGATGGAGGATAATACAGAGTTAGTAATCATAATGTGAATGTAAATGAGAGGATCCCATATAAAATTAAAGTAGATAGAAAAGTTGATTACAAAACAAAATCCTATGAAAATTGTTTACAAAAAACACATTTTAAACAAAGAGATTCATATTGAGTAAGGTAAAAGTTTGGAAGAGAATATCATATGCTTCATCTGATGTTTCAAAAGCAGGGGTAGAAATCCTGATCTCAGGCAAAAATGGATTTAATTAAAAGAGATAAAAAGAAATTATTATTTTTATTTTATATACATGAATAGAGATGAAATATAAATTTATAAATGTATATATTATAAATATATATATATATATATATATATATTAGCAGAAGCTAAACAACTTATTGGAAGTCATAGGCAGAAAACCTATAAGACTGGGGAACTTCAACCTTCCTCTCAAAATTAGATTTTAAACACAAAATAAAGGAGAATAAGTACATGAAAAGAATTTTTGAAATTAGATTTGATATACTTCTGAAGAAAACTGAATTGGTAGAGAAAATATACCTTTTGTTCCATAGTACATGGCAATTACAGAAAAAATTGACCACGTATTAGGCAATAAAAACTGCCCTACATATATATATATATATATATGGATTTGAACTGGATTTGAACTCAGGTACTCCTGACTCTAGGGCTGGTGCTCTATCTACTGCACCAACTAGCCTCCCTAGAAGGCCTAAATATTAAATGCATCCCTTTCAAATCGTGATGCAGTAAAAATTCCATGCAATAAATTAGTTAGAAACTAAAAACATCTCATTTTATGAATGAATGAATAAAACAACATGTAATAAAAAATTTCAAAACTTCATTTAAGACAATGGTAATAGTGAAATGTCACAGCAAAATTTGTAGGATGTAGCCAAAATCATTAATAGGGGGAATTTTGTGTCTTAATCCTTACATGATTGAAATAGAGAAAAAGGAGATCAATGAATTGGGCATGTAACTGAAAAGCTAGGGAAAAAAAGACATTAAAAATCTCCAATTAAGTAACAATTAGAAATTCTGAAAATCAAAGAAAAGATTGAAAAAATAAAAGTATGAAGGTTATTGAATAAATCTAAATGATTTGGTTTTATAAAACTAAAACAGTTAGAGACAAACATTTCAATTTGTTTGAATTAAAAAAAGAATGAAAATCAAATTGCCAATATCAAAGATTAAAAGGATGAATTCACCACCAATGTAGAAGAAACTAAAATAATTTTAAATTTTGTCCTTTTGTATGCTAATAAATCTGACAAACTGAATGAAATGTATTGTAGTTACAAAATATAAATTATTCAGATAATCAGAAGAGGAAATAAAACATTTTGATAATGATATTTCAGAGAAGAAATTGAACAAATCAGCAATGAATTCTATAAAAAAGAAATCTCTAGACCTATATGAATTCATTTGTGATTTCAAACAACCATTTAAAGAATAATTAGTTTTGATTTGATATATACTACTTGAAAAGAACAGGCAAGGAAATTCTTCCAAATTTCTTTTTATGACAACAACATGATGCTAATACTTAAATTAGGAAAAGATAGAACAACCAAAATTATAAACCAGTTTTTCTAATGAATAATGATGAATAACAAAATATTTGTAAAGCGAGTTATCAGAAGATAATTCACTTTGTTCAGATAGGATTGATACGAGGAATGTGGGGAACACAGTATTAGGAACACATCAGAATAAATTGACCACATCAAAAAGTGAACTAATAGAGATCCTAAGATTAGCCAATAAATGTTAAAAGCCTTTGAAGAAATATATTATCCATTCTATTTAAAAACACTAAAAATCATAGGAATAATTTAGTTTTTCTTAAAATAAAAATAGTATATATCTAAAAGCATTAGCAAGAATTATATGTAATGGGGAGAAACTACAAGTATTCTCTTTCTCTAATTTATTCATGTAAGCATTGAAACATATGTCACCTGACAAGCACCTTGAGTGTATCCCATAGGTTTTGGTATGCTGTATCATTATTGTCATTATGTAGGATGAAATAATTAATACTTTCTATAATTTGCTGCTTTATCCACTCATTCTTTATAATGAGGTTATTTAGTTTCCAATTAGTTTTGGGTCTATATCTCTCTGGCCCAGTGTTGCATATGATTTTTATTACACTATGATCTGATAAAGACATATTCACTATTTCTGCCTTTCTGCAATTGATCATTATGTTTTTATGTCCTAGTACATGGTCATTTTTGTGTAAGGACCATGTACTGCAGGAAAAAAAAAAGTATATTTTTTCTATCCCCACTCAATTTCCTCCATAGGTTTATCATATCTAGTTTTTCTAGCAATCTATTTACCTCCTTAATTTCCTTCTTGTTTATTTTATGATTTGATATATATAAATCTGAGAGCTTGAGTTTGAGGTCTCCCACTAGTAGAATTTTGCTGTCTATGTCTTTCTATAGCTTTTTTAACTTCTCCTTTAAGAATTTGGTTGCTGTCCCATTAGGTGCATACATATTTAGTATTGAAATTACTTTATAGTCTATGGTACCTTTCAGCAGGATAGTTTCCTTCCTTATCACTTTTAATGCTATCTCTTTTTGCAGCTGCTTTGTCTGAGATAAGGATTGCTACCCCTGCATTTTTCACTTCAGCTGAAGCAAAATATATTTTGCTCCAACCTTTTACCTTTACTCTATCTGTATCTCTCTGCTTCATATGATATTTTGGAAGCAGCATATTGTAGGATTCTGCTTTTCAATCCACTCTGCAATCCACTTACATTTTAAGGGAGAGTTCATGCCACTTAAATTCAAAGTTATAATTATTAACTCTTTATTGCCCACCATGCTATCTTCCTTCTGTTTATATTATTACCCCTTTTTGCCTTTATCCATATTCTCTAGTGATTTTTCCTGAATACTGCCACCTTCAGTGTGTTTGCCCTCTTAAATCAACTTCCCTCCACTTTTTTCCCCTTTACCTTTTCCTCTTTTTCCCTTCCTTTTGTTAGTTGCACTTTTTTTCACCCCCTCACTGTCCCCCATCCCCTTTTCCCCTTGTAATGCTTGAAAGGTATGATAAATTTCTTAATTTGATTCAGTGTGTCTATGTTAACTTTAAGCCAAGTTTGATGAGATGACAGACAATTCAGGTGGTTCTCACCTCCCTTCTGCCTATGAATATTCTCTGTAATAGATTTACAATTCTCAAGAGTTGTGAGACTCTTTCTCCCAAGTGGGTACATAACCAGTTTCATCTTATTGTATAGCACTTTTTAGTTAACCTTTCCATGTATCACTTGGGCCTCCTGTTTGGTGTCCAAATTTTCTATTTAGCTCTTGTCTTTTCATCATGATATATTGGAAGTCGTCCATTCATTAAATGTTCATCTTTTCCTCTGGAAGAGAAGGCTCAGCTTTGCTGGGCAGTGGATATTTGGCTGCATTCCAAACTCCCTTTCTCTTTGGAATATCTCATTCCCAGCCCTTGGATCTCTTAATGTTGCTGTGTCCATGTCTTGCATAATCTTTTTTGTGGCTCCTTGGCATTTAAATTTGTTCTTTCTGTCTTTTGCAGGATTTTTTCTTTAATCTGATTGTCCTCAAATTTGGCCACAACATTTCTTGGTATTTTCATTTTAGTGTCACTTACCATAGGGAATCAATGTATTCTTTCAATGACTGTTTTGCCCTCTGGTTCCCTGATAATAGGGCAATTTTCCATTACTAACTGCTGTAATATTGTCCAGTTTTTTTTTTCTCTACAATATTCTCAGGATGGCCAATAATTCTCAGAGTCTCCATTCTCTATTGATTCTCAAGATCAGTGGTTTTGCTGATGAGGTATTTTACATTTTTTTTCTATGTTTTCAATCTTTTGCTTTTGTTTAACAGAATCTTGTTGTCCCATGAAGTCATTAGTTTCTGCCAATTCCATGCTTTATTTTTAAGAGAAGATTTTCCTTCCTTTATCTTTTGCAACTCCTTTACAGTTGGTTCATTCTATTTTTTGAAGGACTTTTGTATTTGCCCAAATGTGTTCTGAGAGAATCATTTCCTTTTTGCATTTGTCCAGTTGAAGATCTGAGAGAATCATTTTCTTTTTGCATTTGCCTAATTGAAGATCTGACAGAGTTATTCTCATTTTGTATTTGTCCAATTGTTTTTTCCAAGGATTTTTTCTTCTTGTCAGGTGTTAATTTTCTCTTGCAATGTGTTAATTTTCTATTGAGTTTCTTTTCCCAATTTTTCCAATTGATTTTTAAACTCCTTTCTGATTTCTACAAGGAAGTCTTTCTGGGCTGGAGACCAATTCATTTTCTCCTCAGCAGTGCTAGGTCACCCTGGTTAGGATCTGTCTCTTCTAAGTATTTCTCCATGGGGAACCCTTTTCTCTGGCCTTTTTTCATCTTTTTGGGGGGGAGAGCTGGCTCTCAGAGGTTTGCTTTTGAGGGTCCTAGAGGATTTGTTCACTTGACTTAGTAATTCCGATGGTCAATCAGAGGGGGTACCAGTTGCTTTCTCTGGAGTCACGTCCTCAGCAGCAGGGTCTGAGTTGACCATGAACACTGGTCTGGGCCCTGGGGGAGGGAGTTAATCTATTTCTGTTGAGTGAGGTCTGCTTCCCTGAGGGGGTGGGGGGGGGCGGCTGTTATTGTTTGTTCTGGGCAAGGTGCTCTGAAAAAAGTATGGAGTTTTGGTCCCCAGCCTAGCAGGTTATTCTCCAGACATGTTCTGAGACTCTGTTCTGGAAATTAACCTCCCATTGCTTTTCTCCCCCTGGCTAAAGACTCTGCAACTCACCAAAGTCTCCTCTGCTGAGGCTGACCCTCTGGCCTCCCTCAGCTGCTGTCCCATAGCTGATCCTCTGCTCTCATCTCCAGGTTCACCCATGGTCCCCTGAGACAGACCTTCTTGATAGGTAGGTGTTCTTCTCCTAGCTTCTCTTTCTGTGTTTTCTTGATAGAATTTCTATTAAGAGGTTTTTCTCATGTTTTTTCTGAGGGTAAAGTGAGAGCACTATCAGTTTCTGTCTTCTCTTGGTCTTTGTGGCTGAAAGTCCTCCCTAGAAGCATTCTCAATCCAATGAAACAATGATGACTGTTATTTCCATTAATCAAAATTGAATTATAAATGTCAACTTGAGCACTAAGAAAAAACAAAAACGTTAAAATACTTGACCAACTATTTGCCAAGACAAACTCAGAAATTATAATAATAAAGTTACAAAGCACTTTTCATGCAAATAAAGTCAGTTCTAAAGAACTGGAAAAAATGTCAATTGCTATTGTGTAGATTGAGTTAATAAAGTACAAATTACAATTCTACATAAATTGAACTAATTATTTAATGCTAAGCCAATTCAAGTACTAAAAACTATTTTATAGAGCTAGATAAAATAATATAATTTATCTGAAGGATTAAAGGCTCAAGATAGTATGTTCCTCACCTTAAGAAAGAGTAAAAGGAAGACAAAAAAATTGACCCTAGAAAAATTTCTATGGTAATGGGGAAGATCAAAATACATCCAGATGAAGATAACAAAATCAAAGCTCCTAAATCCAAAGTCTTGAAGAAAAATATATATTGCTTTCTCATAATGGGAAAGCTCAAAAAGGATTTTGAAAATCAAGTAAGAGATGTAAAGAAAAAAATTGGGAAGAGAAATAAGGGTGGTGCTGGAAGATGATGATAAACAGATCAGCAGTTTGGTGAAGAATGCACAAAAAATAATGTAGAAAATAATATTTTAAAAATCAGACCTAGTCAAATGTAAAAAAGGTACAAAAAGTCAATGAGGAAAATAAAGTCTTAAAAGGTAGAATTGATCAAATGGAAAAGGAGATATAAAACTTCAATGAAGAAAATAAGCCCTTAGAATATAGAATGGAGCAAAGGAAAATATATGATTTTGTGAAGAGCCAAGAAACAATAAAACACCAAAAGAATGAAAAACTGGAAGACAATGGAAAATATCTCATGAGAAAGTCAACTGTCTTGGAAAACAAATTCAGAAGAGGTAATGTAAAAATTATTGAACTACCTGAACACGATAATAAAAAAAGAGCCTAGTTATCATTTTACCAAGAAATTATCAAGAAAAATTACTCTGAGATTTTAGTATCAGAAAGTAAAATAGACATTGAAAGAATCCATTAATGACCTACTGAAAGAGGACACAAAATGAAAACTCCCAGGAATATTATAGCCAAATTTCAGAGATCCCAATATAAGGATAATATAATGCAAGCAGCTAGAAAGAAACAATTCAATTATCATAGAGTCAAAATCAGGATCACACAGAATTTGGTAGTTTCTATATTAAAGGATCATAGAACTTGGAATATGTTATTCCAGAAGGCAATGGAACTTGTATTTATAAAATGTCCATACTGAACATACTCTTTCAGGGAAAAAGTTGATTGTTCAATGAAATAGAGGGTTTTCAAACTTTCCCGATAAAAAAAAAAACAGAGTTGAACAAAAGTTTTGCTTTTAAAAAACAAAACTCTATTGAAGTATAGAAAGAAATAAGGAAGAGAAATCAATGAGGAATTTAATGGTGTTGAACTGTTTGTATTCCAACTTGGGAAGATAATACTGACAACTCATGGGAAATTTCTAATCTACTAGGACAGTAAGAAGGAATGTATATAAAGGGGACACATGTGGCAGTTGAGTATGAATACATAATGTATTTAAAAATATGGAGCTAAGAGGTAAGAGAGGAATGTAATAGGGAAAAAAAAGAGGGAGGTGGAAGGAGTTAAGTTATTTTACATAAAAGAAGCAAGAAAAAACTTTTGCAGTGAAATGAAAGAAGGGGCATTTGGTGATGAGTGAACCTAATTCTCATTGGAATTGGCTCAGAGAGAGAATAGCATGCACACAAAATTGGGCATAGAAATCTATTTTTCCCTATGGGAAAGTAGAAGAGGAAGGGTAGGGGGAAAAAAGGTGGTTTGATAAAACGGAGAGCTGACTGTGGGAGGGTATAGCCAGAAGCAAAATACTTTTGGAGAGGGACAGGGTGAAAGAGAGAGAATAGAACAAATGCAATTTGGGGAAATAGAATGGAGGAAAATACAGCAAGCAAAAGTAACTATGGGAAAAAATATTGAAATCTGTTTCTATGATAGAGGTCTCATTTTTTAATCACAGTGGGCTGAGTCAAATTTGTGAAAAAATAAGAATTATTCTGCAATTGTTAAAGGATAAATGAACAATTTTCAGATGAGGTTATCAAGGTAATCTATACCCATATTTAAAAAAATAATCTAATTCACTTCTGTTTAGGAAATGCAGATTAGAACAATTTTGAGGTACTACCTTTTACATATTAGATTGACTAATAGAACAGAAAAAAGAAAAATGAACAATGTTGGACTAGATACAAGGAAAATGAGTTACTCATGTATTTTTGGAGGAGTTTGGAAATGATTCAACCATTATGTAGATTAATTTAGTACTATGCCCATATACATCTATATGTATATATGTACATTTATATATTTATATATGTGTGTGTGTGTGTGTGTGTGTGTGTGTGTGTATTTATATAGGTAAATATAGGTGGAATTTCCAATTCCTTTACAGAAGAAAAGAGTTGCTATATTCTTTATCATATAAATAATATATACTATAAATATATGATATGATATGATGTGATGCGATGTGATATGATATGATATGATATAATTAATATAATATAATGTAATATAATATATTAAATAATTAATAAATGTCACTTTCATTCACAGGGAAAAGGGAGGTAAAAAATGTGGAACAAAGAAGCTTACCAAAAGATGAATCTTGAAAACTCTTTGCATTTAATTGAAAAATATAAATAAAATTGTACTTTATTTGCTAATAAATAAAAATATGAAATACAAAGCTTATAAAAGATGAATCTATATTTGTATTTAATTTGAAAAATCAAATAATATTCAAAAAAGAAATAAATGCATGTAGGTAGAGACAAAATATCTAAATAATTTTTTTTCTTTTCAATGTACATGATGGCTTTTATTTTGTCATCACAAAAGGCATTTAGCTTCATTTTTGTTTCCTTAGAGCATTTCTTCATCTCTACTGGTTAATTTCCCTTTCTTTACAAGTTTGTCTCTATGCTATTTAATTAAATATACAATAAATTTGCCTTATGAGAGAAAAATATGTCACCTTTTTTGCTAAGTTTCTAGTGTATTGGTTATCTGAATTTCTTAATTCAACCCTTAACTAAAAAAAAATTGACAACTAGATTGCATCTTTAGGATTCTACTAAAAGTAGTTGTATTCAAGGTTGCCACGCATGATTGAATTGCCAAATTTCCTGTAATTTTCTCAAATCATCATCCTGCTTCCCCCAACTCCATTTACATTCTTGCTAAACTTTTTCTCTTTTAACTTGGATTACATATCATTCTTCATATTGTCTTCTTGTCTCCTGTTCAATCATTGATTCATTTTTCCCCTCTCACTGTTATTCCTCAATACTATGTCTTGGAATTGAATTTATTTTCCCTTTCCTCCTCCTTTAGAGATGTTTATCAAATTGTGAGTTTTAGTTTTCATTTCTAGGTGAATGACTCCCAAATTCAGAACATTTAGTTCCATTTCCCATTAAAATATATTTATTTGAATGGTTTTTTGAAAGTGCCACTTGAAGATTTAGGAATTCTAATATTTCTTTGGATTCAGGATGTTTAACACAGCTCTTAGAAATTATTATTCTTCTCCCATCAATTAGCACAACTTCATTAAATATTTTTATCTACTTTGATCTCTTTCTAGGACAGCAATCTAACTTCATTAATAATTGATTGAATATATTATTAATGGGTAAGGAAAAATTTTTGACTATAAGCAAGTATTTTAATATCTTGTTTACAATAATGTAACAATGCAACCTATAAATCACATTATCATGATAACACATGTAAATCAGTGTATTTATTGCCAGACACCTGGATTTTTAGAATGCGTTTTCAACACTTTTAGAAGGATCATATCAGTTTTACAGTTTTAGATTACTACCCTAAATATCAAAAAATATACAGGGAAAAAGAATTATTTTTTAAATATCTGAAACTTTTAAGAGCATGCCTTTCAGAGACTACTAAGAAAAATTCTTTCCCAGAGACCATGTAATAGCTGGTGAAATCAAGAAACCTCTATTCTTCCAAAATGGAAGGTGTCATCCAGGTAATGGCTACACCAATTTTCTCCAGGTCACTAGTATGTCGTTCAGCTGAGATTGTACCCTATGTACTTAACCTTTAGTTGAAAAGAGCAGCAGTCATGTAATTTTAATTTTTGATCCATTTTTCTTTATCAAGGCTTTCATAGTACTGGTATTTGGTCATCCTAATGCACAGTAAGAGCGATCAAGAAAAATGTATATACTTGTAAAGACAATTTTTTTTTCCAATAAAGAGGAAGATCAGAAGTTACTTTGAATTCATTTTTTAAAAATAAAGTATCTTCAGGTCTTTTTTCCGTGCTATGGCAGTCATTCTATTTTTATGGAAATATTTCAGTTTTATAGGGAATAAATATAGAATACATGGGGCTTGAAATTGAAAGAGTTTTGTCATCCATTGGCAATTATCTGCAAATGGTTATCTCTTTCCCCCCTTCCTAGAAATAGGGCAAAAAATCCCTTAGAACATACTATAGTTTTCAGAAATGTGTTTTCTTGGAAGATCTATGTTTTTCAGGAATGCGTCTTTGCCACAGAGAATGAAGTGGATGTTTTTCTTAAAGCTTAGATAAAATGTGTAGGTTTATATACAACATCTTTGTGATTATTGCCCAATTACTGTAATATACCTCTAAAGTATTTTAGAAAGTACTTATATGAAATTGATGCAAAGTTAAGTGAACAGAACCAGGAGAACAATATGATAATGAACCATTTGGAAAGATTTAAGCCTGCTGATCATTACAATTGCTATGACTCCAGAGGGCAGCAGCAATGATGATTCATGCTAATCATCTCTCTTCAGAAACAGAATAACCTAAAGATATAGAAACAAACATATATGTTTGGATATGTCTTATATTATGGTTTCTTTTGCTTAGCTAGGTATAGTAATTATGAGAATATTTTTGTTATATTTTGTTTATCTTCCCTTCTTTTCCCATATTTAAGCATAACAGTAGAGAAAAAGATGGCCAGGAGGAAAAAAAAATTAAATGTCATATATATGCATATATATATATATATATGAATGTTTATATACAATATACACATATATGCATATATACACACAAAATGTATATACAAATCTACAAATACATAAATTTTGTATGTATATATATTAAATATATATATTTACAGACTGTATATATGTATATATTTGTATGCTTATTCAGATATACATATAGATATGTACAGATAAACACTTGTAAATGAAGTCAATTGTCTTTCTCAACCCTGTGGCATATAAATGAAAATCAATACATTGTTTTGAAAAGATTGATACTTATGGCATATGGATATGAATGCAGTAATGTAAATGATAAATAAAAAATTATAATTACACATATATATGTTCTACCATACACTCAGATATGTTTATAAAGTACATAGATACAAGGATAGTATTTTCTTATATAAAGATATTGAAGTATACATAATCCAGATGTTGTTGATTTTTCTACTTGAACAATTCTGTTGCTTTACAGTATTCAGAAACAACCCTACTTTTCTATTTTTTGTGGCATTTCATGGCTCAAGGAATTGATAAAATTTCTTAGTATGTCTCATTTCTGTCCCCTCTTCCTAACTGATAATAAAATCATCCACCAATATCTTTGAGTATTCTTCCATAATATATACAGAAAAGGAAAAATCAGTTTGGGTACTATCAAATAATACTTCAGGATCTAGTGAAAATTTTCAATTTATTGATTGAGGATTACTTCAGGAACTGTTCAATTTAGAATTGAAACATTTCCAGGAGACAATGATGAAAAGATGTTTAGGTGAAATGACTAAATTAAGAGAAAATAATAATAAATGCATTATGTAAAATGCAAATGACACAGAATGCATATCATATGCAGTTGAAGTTTGAGGATTATTACAGTGAGTTGATTACTTCATTAGCCTTATTATCACAAGGACATTAGAAAAGCTGTTAACATAAAATTGAATTGACTGTCAATCAGATAAGTTTCCATTTATATGGTATTGATGCTGGAAATGTGCTTTAAAAGAAAAAATATCATTTAAACTCAAATATGAAAGTAAGAGCATAAGAAAGAAAATGAATGGAATTTTTAAATGCTTTATGGAACTGAGTCACTTTTAAAAGTCAATAATTAAAAATAACTTTTTAAAAAATGTTTTCTTCAGAATCACAATCCTATTTTCATTTAAAAAAAGAATAAATAGAAAGAAAAGAAACAGTACCACCTTAATTTTGAAATCTAGATTTCCCTTTTGCTTTTGACTTTTCTCTCTATGAAAGCTTTATTAGTAATAGTTTTACAAAATTGTTTGAATCAATCTAGTTAATAGATATTTGCAACCTATGTAGTGACAATTTTTTTTCATGAAAGGCACAATCTCACTATAATAAGTTGCATCATGGATTCCTTTCATTGCTACTATCTAACCAGAAGAAAAGAAGCAAGGAAGAGAATGATAGTGTCAGAGACAAAGAGAGACACACAGAGAGATTCCATGTAGAGAAGAAGAAGTAATGATAGAAACACTGGTATAGCATAAATATAACAAGCAAACCTGTTTGGCTGTGTTCTTTATATAATATCATCAATATCATGGTTGAAGAATCCAAAGTTGCATTCTATTCAAGAATTTGTTTATTAAAATAGATGATTCCTTAAAATGATAAGCAGTATTTATCAAAAACTATCAGCAAACATTAACTGAAATTTAGATGAGATAGAAATCTTTCTAAATCATCAGGGATGAAGCAAGGATATCCATTATCAACACTATTGTTCACTATAGTATTAGAAATATTATCTATAACAATTAAGAAAAGAAACAGATCAAAGGTATTATAATAGGCAATGAGGAACAAAACTAGCATTCTTTTCAAATGATTTGATATTATACTTAGAGAACCCTGGACAATAAACTAAATAAAAGAAATTACTTGAAATAATTAACTTTTATGATATAAATTAAGCCCTCATTAATAATCATCTTTTATTTATATGATCAACAAAGCCCAGAAACAAGACTTAAAAAGAGAAATTCCATTTAAAGTAATTGTAAACTTTAGTTCACAAAAAAGTAAATGTGAAACATGAAATACTTGGGAATCTTCCTTCCAAGAGAAACTGTGAGAAAATATATGAAAACAATGACAAAAATATTTTCAAACAAATAAAATGAGAATTAAACAAGTGAAAAACATCACTAGCTCCTGGATAGGCTGAACCAAGATAATAAAAAAAATACAATTCTGACTGTCAGTTTACTTATTCAGAGGATTACCAATCAAACCACCAAAAATTATTTGATAGAACTAAGAAAAAGAAAACAAAATTCACAAGTAACATCAAAAGATTAATGAATTAATGAATAATTAATAGAATTAATGAAAATAGGGAAAGGAAAGTGGCCTAACAATAGCAGATCTAAAGCTATATTATAAAGCAATAATCACCAAAATTATGTGATACAGGTTAAGAAATAGAAGGGTGGAACAGTAGAACAGATTAAGTACACAAGACAAGGAGGATAGTAGGCCAGTATTTGATAAACCCAAAGATGCTAAATTCTGGAGGAAAAAATTTGCTACTTGACAAAAAACTCCTGGGAAAACTGGAAAATAAAAGTACCCAAACTAGGTATAGACCAACATTTTAAAATGTGTAGTAAGACAAGATACATGATTTAGACAGGAAGCTTGATACCACAATAAATGAGATTTAGATAGGAAGGGTGACACCATAAAGTAAAAAGGAAGAACAATGAATACTCTACTTCTCAATTCTACAAGGAGATGAAGAATTCATGACCAAGCAAATGATACTAGAAAAACATGTAAAAAAACATAAAATACATAATTTTGATTATATTAAAATGAGAAGCCTTTGCACAGTCAAAACCAATGTAACCAAGACTAGAAGGAAAGCAGAAAGCTGGAAAACTATCTTTAAAGTAAATATCTCAGATAAAGGTCTCATTTCACAAATACATAGAAAATTGAATGAAAATATATAACAACACAAGTCATTTACCAACTGATAAATGGTCAAAGAATATGAACAGGCAATGTCAAAACTCAAAATTATATTTAGTCATATAAAAATGCTCTAAATCATTATTGATTGGAGAAATACAAATTAAAATAATACTGAGAGATAGGTAGTATGGTTGATAGATCACTGATAATGGAGTTAAGAGGAACTGAGTTCAAAATTGGCCTCAGACTATTTTTTTTTTAGGTTTTTGCAAGGCAAATGGGGTTAAGTGGCTTGGCCAAGGCTACACAGCTAGGTGTCTGAGACCAGATTTGAACCCAGGTACTCCTGACTCTAGGCCGGTGCTTTATCCACTGTGCCACCTAACCACCCAGGCCTCAGACTCTTGATGCTTACTGGCTGTGTCATTAAACGCCATTGCCTTGCAAAAAGAAAAAAGAAGAAAGAAAACTACTCTGAGGTATCATAATACAACACTCTAATTGGTTAATATGACAATAAAGAAAAATTATACATGTCATTCTTATTATCAATACGCAATCAATAGAGATTTTTTGCCTGATCTTATGCTTTTTTTGTGTGATTTATTTTGCTTCAATTCTTGAACATTAATCATTGGAATTATGACTTTTAAAAAATTTATATTAGATATTTATTTACTTTATGACTTTCAGAAACTCACTGAACTACTCAGCTAATATGCAAGGTATTTATTAGAAAAATATGTAAGAATTGTAATAATAATAATAATAAATACCACTTATGATATTTTTGTCATCCTGGAACTATGGGTAAGAGTAGCTAGGTATTTTTCTTTTTTAAAAATTCCTTTATTTATTTTCATCCATATGTACATATATATTTCCAAGTTAAAAATTTTCCCTCCTACCTCCCTTCCCACCCCCACCCCAGCAGAGAACAGTCAGGTTAGCATTTAGCATATATATGTATATATATGTTGTTAAACATGTTTACAAATGAGTAATTTTTGGAATAAGGAATTAGGATTAAGTGAAAGAGATGTGATAGAGATTATTTTTATATAGTGTTCATCAGATTTGGAAGGGTTGCTTTATTTTTTCTTTTTTGATTTGTTTTGCTTTTCTTCCTCTGGTTGGGATAATATAGTCCATAATCAGTAAAGTACAGATGTCCTAACTCTCTGGAGAGTTGAGAGGAGCTGTTTCATTGAAGTTGTTCATCTCATAATGTTGATGAAGTGTAAATTGTTCTCTTTAGCACCCATTCCTACTAAAAACATTGGCAGGTGTAGGAATAAATGAATTGTTCCTCAGAATAATAAGCAGTATCTATCTGAAACCATCAACAAGTATTATATGCAATGGGGATAGACTAGAGGTATTCCCAAAAAGATCAGGGGTGAAAAAAGTATCTCCATTATCACCACTACTATTCAATATTGTATTAGAAATATTAGCTTCAGCAATAAGGGAAGAAAAAGAAATTGAAGGAATTAGAATTGGGAAGGAAGAGACAAAACTGCCACTCTTTGCAGATGGCATGATGTTATACCCAGAGAATGCCCAAAAAATCATCCAAAAAAACTCCTAGAAATAATTACATTGTTCTCTTGATTCACCTCCCTTCACTCAGCATCAGATTCCATAAGTCATTCCATGCTTTTGTAGAGTCTGACCCTTTATGGTTTCTTATAGAACAATAGTATTACATACTATCCATGTACCATAACCTATTTAGCTATTACTCAATTGATGGGCATTCCCTCAGTTTCCAATTCTTTGCTACTACAAAAAGAGCTGCTATGAATATTTTGGAACATGTAGGACTATTCCTATTTTCTATAATTTCTTCTGGATATTGACCTGAAATTGTAATTTCTGGGTCCAAGGCTATGACCAGTTTCATTGTTCCTTGGGCATAGATCCTTATCATTCTCCAGAAAGATTGTATCCATTCATAACTCCACCAGCAATGCATCAATGTACCAGTCCTCACACAACTTCTCCAACATTGGTCATTTTCTCTTTTTCTCTTGGATAATCTAATAGGTGTGAGATGATAACTCATTTTTTGTTTTAATTTGCAATTCTGGAATCAAAAGTGATTTGAAACATTTTTTCATATGACTATATATAGCTTTAATTTCTTCATTTGAAAATTATCAGTTTATACCTTTTGACATTTATCAAATGGATAATGACTTGCGATCTTATAAATTTGATGAAATTCTCTATATATTTTAGAAATGTGACCTTTATCAGAACTCCTAGCTGTGAAGATTGTTTCCCAGCTTTCTGATTTCCCTTATAGTTTTGGCAGCATTGATTTTATTAGTGCAAAACCTTTTTAATTTAATATAGTAAAAATCATTCATTTTGTAGTTTATAATTCATTCTAATTCTTGTTTGATCATAAATTTATCACTTTTCCTTAGATCAGATAGACTATTTTTTGGTCTGTTAATTTATCTATAGTGACTCTTTATGTCTAGATCCTATACCCATTTTGACCATATTTGGGGATAGGATGTGAGATCTTCCTAGAAGTTGCCATAGACATAATTTCAATACTAAACATGTATGCATCAAGCAGTATAGTATTCAATGCTTAGAAGAGAAACTAAGATGATCTAAACATCAAAACCATACTAGTGGGGGACCTCAACCTCCATCTCTCAAAGTTAGATAAATCTAACCATAAAATAAACAAGATGGAAGACAAGGAGGTGAATAAAATGTTAGCTAAATTAGATATGATTGATGTCTTGAGAAAATTCAATGGGAATAGAAGGGAATATATCTCTTTTCTGTGGTTTATGGCATCTACACAAAATTGACCATGTATTAGGCATAAAGAGCTCATAAACAAATCCACAAATGCCATAATATTAAATGTTTTCTTTTATATGATACAATAAAAATCACATACAGTAAAGGACCATGAGGACATAGCCAAATAACTAATTTGAAAGAATGATTGGGTCAAGCAACAAATCACAGAATTAAATAATAATTTCATCCAAGACAATGGTAATAAGGGAACAACATACCAAAACTTGTGGCATAACAGTCAAAGCAATTGTTAGGTGACATATAATATTTCCAAAAACATAATACACAAATAAAATAGAGAAAAGGATATCAGTGAATTGGGCATGCAACTAAAAAAGTTAGAGAAAGAGCAAATTAAAAATCCCAAAGTAAATACAAGTTTATAAAAAATCATAGGAGAAATGAATAAAATCAAAAGTAAGAAAACTGTTGAAATTATAAATAGAAATAAGGGTTGGTTATATATGAGAAAAAATGATAAAATAGAAAAACCTTTTGTTAATTTGATTTTTTAAAAGAAGAAAATCCAATGGCTAGCATCTAAAATGAAAAAAGTGAATTCATCCTCATTGAGGAGGAAATTAAAGTAATAATTCAGAGCTATTTTGCCCAACTATAAAACCAATGCATTTGACAATCTAAGCGAAATGGATGAACATTTACAAAAATAAAGGCAGTTTAAAAGAAAAGAAAATTAAATACATAAATAAATCCATCTCAGAAAAAGAAATTGAATAAACCACCAATGAACTTGTAAAGAAAAGATCCACAGGGCCAGATTGATTCACAAATGAATTCTATCAAAAATTCAAGGAACAGTTCATTCATATTCTATATGTTATTTAAATAAATTAGTGAAGAAGGAATTCAGCCAATTTCCTCCTTTGACACAAATTTTGTGCTGATACCTAAACCAGAATGAGTTAAAACAGACAGAAAATTATTGACTAATTTCCCTAATGAATACTGGTGCAACAATTCTAAATTAAATTTTAGAAAAACAATTACAGCAAGTTATCACTGGGTTAATGCCCCATGATCAAGCAAATTTTATATTAGGACTGAGAGTTGGTTCAATGGACTGTATAATTGACCATATCAATGACAAACCTAACAAATCATATGATTATTTCAATAGATGCTAAAAAAGCTTTTGACAAAACACAGCAACTATTCCTATTGAAACCACTAGAGAGAAGAGGAATAAATGAAATCCTCATTTAAATGATAAAAAGTACCTATCTAAAATATCAATAAGAATTATATATAATGGGAGGAAGCTAGATGCATTTCCAGTAAGATCAGGATTAAATAGGGATGCCTGTTATCATCACTATTCAATATTGTATTAAAAATATTAGCCCTGCCAATAAGAGAAGAAAATAAATTAAGGGAATTAGACTAGGTAATAAAGAAACAAAACTCTAACTCTTTGCATATGATATGATGGTGCATGATCTAAAATAAACCTACAAAGTCATCAGCATTTCTCTGTTTTCTAGCATGACATAGATGGAAGAGATATACAGAGAAATTTCATGCAAAGTAATGAAAACAACACAAAATACTTGTATGTCTATCTGTCAAGGCAGACTTAGAAACTATATGATAACAACTGTAAAGCAACATTCACACAAATAAAATCAGATTTAAATAACTGGCTAAATGTTAAATGTTCATGGGTAGACTTAGCTATTAAAATAAAAAGGCCAATTCTAGGTCTCTATCCCAAAAAGATCACAAAAAGCCCACATATGCAAAAATATTCATAGCAGCTCCTTTCATGGTGGCAAAGAACTTAAAATTGAAGAGATGTCCATCAATTGGGGAATGACAGAAAGAACTATAGTATATGAATATGATAGAATACTATTGTTTCATAGGAATCATGAAGGAAAGAACTTCAGATTAACCTGGAAGCAATTACATGAACTGACACTGAGTGAAATAAGCAGTACCAGGAGAACATTATATGCACTAACAATAATATTGAGTGATGATCTATTATGATGGACTTGTTAATCTCAGCAGTACAGTAATCAAAAAGCAATCTAAAAGACTTGTTATGGGAATTAGTATCCATATCCAGAGAAGGAGCTGTGGTATGTGAATGAAGACCAAAACTTACTATCTTCAATTTTTCAAAGTTACCTTATGTATTATGTCATTTTATCTCTCTATTTTTTTCTACATCGATTTGATTCTTCACAACAAAATTACCATGAGAATATGTTTAGCCTAATTCCACATATAGAGCCTATAAAAGTTTGCTTTATGTCAAAGGGACGGGAGAGGACAGAAAGGGAGAAAATGTAAAATTCCAAACCTTGCAAAAAATAATTGGTGAAAAATGTTGTTGCATGTTATTGGAAAAAGAAATAAATAAAAACACACAAAAACTCACTAGGCTACATAGGAATAAATGCAGTTTTATTTACCATGATAAGCAGTAACAATCTAAAACCATCATCAAGAAATATGTGAAATGGGGATAATCTAGAAGCATTCCAAAAAACATCAGGTATGACATAAGGATGAACATTATCATCACTATTATTCAATTTTGAATTATAAATGTTAGTTTTAATAAGAGAGACAAAGAAGTTGAAGAAATTAAACTAGATAATGAGGAAACAAAACTCTCACTCTTTTCAGATGATAAAGTGGTAAGTTCAAAGAACCACTGAAAATTATCTAAAAGCTTCTTGAAACAATAAACAACTTCATTAAAGTAGTAGGATATACAATGAACTCACAAAAATGATCATCATTTCCATATCCTACCTACAAATATAAAAAGAGAATTTTCATTTAAAGTAACTGTAAGACAACATAAAATAGTTGGGAATCTATCAACCAAGACATATCCAGACACTGTATGATCAAAAGTATAATACAATTTTCACACAAATAAAATCAGTTGTAAATAATTTGGAAAATGCCAATTGCTCCTGGATAGGAATAGCTAACATAACAAAAATGAAAATTCTACCTAAATCAAATCATATATTCAATGTTATAACAGTCAAACTAACAACAATTATTTTAAAGTAAGAACAAAGGAATAACAAAATTATTCTGGAGGAACAAAAGGTCCAGAATATCAATATATTAATGAAAACATACAAAGGAAGGTGGTCTAGCCATACTAGATGTAAAGCTATAATATAAAGTGGCAGTCTATATAGCTCTCTAGTACTGGCTAGATATAGATTTGTGGATCAGTGGAACAGATTAATTACAAAAGAAACAGAAGTAAATAATTATTGTAATCTACTGTATGATAAATCTAACCTTTTGTGATCAGAACTCACTATTTGAGAAAAACTGCTTGGAAAATGGAAAATATTATGTCAAAAACTAGGCATATACCAGTATCTCACTCTCTATACTGTGATAAGCAAAAAATGGGTACAGGATTTAGAGAAAGAGTATGATTCCATAAGCCAATTATGAGAACAAGGAATAGTTGAGCTGTCTGATTTATGACAAGTAGGAGTGATTTATATTCAGATGAGAGATCAAGAAAACTATAAATTTAAAATTTTTGGACAAATTGAAACAATGTAGCAAAGGTTGGAAGGAATGCAGAAAACTGGGAAACAATTTTCATAGTGAATGTTTTTGATAAAGAATTCATTTCTAAAACATAGAATGCTGAATCAAATTTATAAGATTACAAGTCATTCTTTAATTGATAAGTGGCCAAAGTATATGAACAGGAAATTGTCAGATAAAGAAATTAAAGCTATCCATAGTCAAATAAAAAGTGTTCTTAAACATTACTGATTGGAGAATGCAAATTAAAACAATTTTGAGATATCACCTCATACCTATCAGATTGACTTAAATGACAAAAAAAGAAAAAAGATCAATGTTGGAGAGGATGTGAAAATACGGTGACACAAATGCATTCTTGATGGAATTGTGAGCTGTTCCAACAATTCTGGAGAATATTTGGGAACTATGCACAAAGGGTAACAAAACTATGAATACCCTTTGATGCTACTAGGTTTGTATCTCAAAGATATCACAAAAAGGGGGGAAAGTCATACTTGTATGAGAATATTCATAGTTGCTATTTTTTCATTGTGAAAGAATTTGAAATAGAATGGATGCCTATCATTTGGAGAATGGCTGATCAAGTTGAATCATATGAATACCATGAGCAAGATGAGGGAATAGAGTGTCCTGTAAGAAAAAAAGAACAGGTAGATTTCAGAGAACCATGGAAAGACTTAAATGAACTGATGCTCAGTGAAATGAGTAAAAGTAGTAAAACACTGTGCATCTTAGTAGCAATATTGTGCAATGATCTACCATAATAGACTTAGCTCTTCTCAGTATTAGAGCAATTAAAGATGATTCTTTTAGACATGTGAGGGAAAATAACATTCAGAGCAAAAAAGTAGAATCTGAATGCAGTTTGTAGCATAAAATCTTCACCCTTACAAATTATTTTTTTGCTTTTATATTCTCATGATTTTTGCTTTTTGTTCTAATTCATCTTTTTCAGCATTACCAATATGAAAATGTATATTATGATTTGACATGTAAAACTTATATCAAATTATTTGTCAACCTAGAGTGGGGGAGGGAATGTTGGAGGAAGAAAATTTTACAATATGAATTTTGAAAATTATGGGTGGTAGGAGACTTGAAAAGTATCTTATATTTATAGATAGATGGATAGATGGATAGATAGATAGATGAATAGATAGATAGATAGATAGATAGAAAGATGATAGATAGATCGAGATTTAGATATATATGCATATATATAATCATGTACAATGCAAAAATTAGTTACAAAAATATGTCTCACAGTAGCACTTCATAGAGTAATAAAACAATGGACTAATTTTTTGAAGTGTCCACATTGCCAATGATTTCTACAAATCTTCATTTTAAGATCTACCTTTTCCTAACTACATCCTGCTTGAAGTTTATCTGCAAAGAAATTTTCTCAAGGAAGAATATTAAGTTGAAAAATTATTTTTTATATTTTAAGAAAAATGAAATTCACATACCTCTGAAAGCAATTTTTATAGAAAAGGAATAGTACTTTTGTATTTAAATTAGGAAAATTATTTCAAGTTATTTAGATTGGTTAACTGTGAATGTTTTTCCACAGTAGCTTTTAGGAAATGATTGCTATTGTATATGATTCAATAAATTGTGATGATGCCTTTATTATAAAAATGAATAAATAAAAAGATATTGGAATTGTGGATGATTTCAATTTCAGAGTTTAGTAAACAGATGAGACTCAGAATCAATAGTAAATCATGTTAAAGTAGAATAAAAAGAGAGAAGTATCATAAAAGACCATGTTAGAAAGGATATCCAGAAGAAAAGGGCAGTTAACAATGTCACATGCAGTAGAGAGGTCAAGGAAATTTAGAACTGAAAAAAAATACTATTATATATGTCAATTTAGAGGCAGTTGTTAACTTGAGAAAAAGTAATTTCATCTGAGTGTTGAAGTCAGTAATCTCTTTGAAAATAGTTGAGGAAGAAAGAAGAAAACCAAATTGCTCGCATCATAAATGAAAAAGGTGGACTGACCAACCATGAGGAGGAAAGTAAAGAAATTATTTGGAATTATTTTGTCCAACTCTATGCCAGTAAATTTGTCAATCTAAGTGAAATGGATTAATATTTACAAAAATATAAGTCGCCCAGGTTAAATGGAAAAAAAGATTAAATACCTAAAAAAAAATCAGAAAAAGAAATTCAACAAGCCATCGTTGAACTCCAAAAGAAAAAATCTCCAGGGCCTGATGAATACAGAAGTGAATTCAACTGAACATTTAAGGAACAATTGGTTCCAATTCTTTATAAACTCTTTGGAAAAATAGGTGAAGATGGAACTCTGCCTAACTCTTTCTATGATACCAATGTGGTACTGATACCTAAATCAGGAGGAGTTAAAACAGAGAAAGAAAATTATAGAACTATCTCCCTCATGAATACACTTACAAAAATCTTAAATAAAATCTTAGCAAAGTGATTACAACAAGTTATCACTAGGATAATTCATTATGATCAAGTAGGATTTATCCCAGGAATGGAATGCAGGGTTGGATCAATACTAGGAAAATTGTTAGCATAATTAATTATATCACTAATAAACCTATCAGAAATCATATGTTTAATATCAATAAATGCTGAAAAACTTTTGACGAAGTACGGCACTCATTCCTACCAAAAAAAAAACCCTAGGAAGTGTAGGAATAAATGGACTGTTCCTTAGAATAATAAGCTTTATCTATCTGAAACCATCAACAAACATTATAGTCAATGGGGAGAAGCTAGAGGAATTACCAAAAAGATCGGGGTGAAACAAGGATGCCCATTATCACCACTACTATTCAAGATAATATTAGAAATGTTAGCTTCATCAATAAGAGAAGAAAAAGAAATTGAAGGAATTAGAATTGGGAAGGAAGAGACAAAACTTTCACTCTTTGCAGATGACATGATGGTATAACTAGAGAAAAAAACTATTGGAAATAACTAACAACTTTGACAAAGTAGCAGGATATAAAATGAATCCTTATAAATCCTCAACTTTTCTACATATGACTAGCAAGATACAGTAGGAAGAACTAGAAAGAGAAATCTTATTCAAAGTAACCTCAGACAAAATAAAATACCTGGGAGTCTATTTGCCAAGGCAGACTCAGAAACTTTTTGAAAACAATTACAAAACACTTCTCACATAAAATCAGATTTAAATATCTGGGCAAACATCAATTGCTCATGGATAGGTTGAGCTAATATAATGAAAATGACAATTCTACCAAAACTAAACTACCTGTTTACCAATCAAAATTCCAAAAAGAAAATTAATGAGTTAGAAAAAGTTGAAAGTAAATTCATACAGATAAATTAAAAATCTAGAATTTCCATGGATTCAATGAAAAAAGTGCAAAAGAATGTGGCTTAGCCCTACCAGATCTAAAATTATATTATAAAGCATTACTCATCAAAACTGCCTGCTATTTTCTAAGAAATAGAGTGGTGGACCAATGGAATAGACTAGGTGCAATAGCAGGAAACAATTGTAGTAATCTGCTATTTAATAAACCCAAAGAGTCCAACTATTGGGATAGAAATGCTCTTTTAAAAAAAACTGCTGGGAAAATTGGAAGTTAGTATGGAAGAAAGTTAGATAAGCCCAACACCTCACATGCTATACCAAGATAAGATCAAAATGGTTTCAGGCTTCAGACATAATAAGCAAAGTAATAAGCAAACTAAGAGATCAAGTAGTAGTTTTACCTATCAGATGGATGGAATAAGAAGCAGTTTAGCACTAAAGTTAGAGATAAGAGAACATCACTAAAAAGAAACTAGATGATTTTGATTACATTAAATTAAAAAGCTTTTGCACAGATAAAACCACTGTAACCAAGATCAAAAGAAATGTAGTAAACTGGGAAACAATCTTTTTACTACTGTTATTTCTGACAAAGGATTCATTTCTAAAATATACAGAGAACTGAGTTAAATTTTTTTTTTAAAAAATTTCCATTCCCCAATTGACATATGGTCAAAGCATATGCAAAGGCAATTTACAGATGAGGAAATCAAAGTGATCTCTAGTCATATGAAAAATTGCTCTAAATCATTACTCATTACAGAAATGCAAATTAAAGCCTATCTGGGGTACCACCTCACATTTCTCAGACTGGCCAATATGACCAGAAAAGACAATGAACAATGTTGAAAGGATTGTGGGAAATTTGGGACACTGATGCATTGTTGGGGGTGCTATGAACTCATCCAACCTTTTTAGATTGCAGTCTGGAACTGTGCCCCAAGGGCAACAAAAATGTACATACCCCTTGATCCAGTAATACTGTGACTGGGCTTGTACCCAGAGATGATGAAAAAGGGTAAAACCATCACTAGTACAATAAGATTCATAGCAGCCCTGTTTGTGATGGCAAAGAATTGGAAATCAAGTAAATGTCCTTCAACTGGGCAATGGTTTAGCAAACTGGGATATGTCTATGTCATGGAACACTATTGTTCTATTGGAAATCAGGAGGTATGGGAATTCAGGGAAAGCAGGAAGGATTACATAAACTTATGCTGAGAGAGATGAGCAGAAGCAGATAAACACTATACACTCTAATAGCAATATGGGGGATATGATTTACCATGATGAACTTCCTCATTCCATCAGTGCAACAATCAGGGTCAATTTGGGGTTATCTATGATTGGAGAATACCATCTGTAACTAAGGAAAGATTTATGGAGTTCAAACAAAGACCAAAGGTATCTTTAACTTAGAAAAAAAAACTGTTATCTTTTATGTAATTTTTCTATCTCATATACTTTATCTTTCTTCCTTAAGGATATGAGTTCTCTCTCATCACATTCAATTTACATCAATGTATACCATGGAAACAATGAAAAGACTGACAGACTGCCTTCTGTGAGGGTGGGTGATTGAAGCAAGATTAGGGGAAATATTAAAACTCAAAATAAATAAAATCTTTCTTGAATGACAAAAAAGAGGTAAAACTTATACAAGTAAATAGATTGCAACATATTGCAAAAATGTTGATTGAGGGAAATTTTGTGTCAAATAAATGAAGATTATGAATTTGGAGGCTTAAGGATTTTAATGCCTTTATCAGAAATGGGTAAGTTTAAAGAGAAAATTTTGAGGAAATAAACTCATTTTTGGACAATTGGTAGTTGCAGTATATATTTAATGATAGAATAAGTAATGATAAATTCTTTTTATTTTTTCTTTGTTTAATAATAAGGAAGACTGGGTTTAGTTGAAAAGTTGAAATCAGTAAGGAAGAAATTAGTAAACATAAATAGGTTCAGGATGAGAGAGAGAGAGAGAGAGAGAGAGAGAGAGAGAGAGAGAGAGAGAAGAATGGGAGGATACAAAAGAGAAAGTTCTGTATGGAAAAAATAGTGAATCAATTAGGTTGGAAAAACATGACTTTATTGCAATTTATCAATACAACTATACTATCTCCATAATTTTTAATGATGAATTACAATATTTGATTATGTATTGAAATAAAGATAAACATTATAAAATACATCATAAAAAGAACAAAATTTGTATTACTACTAATTTAATGTAATTAAAAATTCATTTAAAAGCTATCAACAAACAAGCAGTTTCAAGTGACCCTCTTGTTTAATCTAAATCAAAATATTCTTCCTTATATTAAATTCAGTATTTTAACATATAAATAAATTATTTCACTTTTCAAAATAAAATAATTTCATTTCTTTTATGTCTAAAAAAGTGTCTAATTTTCAAAGCTCAGGTTTTTCTGTTCATGACTTTCCTTATATGCATAAATTCTTCCTGCTCATATCAAGTTATTTTTCTCTAAATATTCTCTAATGAGAAGTAGAAAAGGAAATATTGGAAATAGAAACCTAGATCTTTCTCTGTATCACCCTTTATTTATGACCTGATCTTATTCTTTCTTTAGATAGTATCATATTTTCCATTTTTGAATAGGATTTTATTGTTTCCAATTTCTGTGGGACAATTTTTAACTATTTTATGATATTTATTATGATGTTGTCATAATAACAATTTTAAAACTGTTTCAAAATTTTCTCTATTACTCTTTTCCTTTCCTCCTTCCTAAAATGAAGTCATATAGGATATATATATATATATATATATATATATATATATGTAATCAGGTAAAACATTTCCTCATTATTCACATTTATGAAAGAAATAGCAGACACAAAATGAAAAAAAAGGAGAAAATAATGCTTGAATATATGTTCAGATTCTATTAGTTCTTTATCTGCATATGGACAACATTTTCCATCATGAATCCTTTGTAATTATCTAAGATTATTGTGTAGCTGAGGAGAACTAAACTGTTCATAATTTAATTTCACAAATGCTGTTGTTGCTGTGTACAAGGTTTTATACATTCCATTTTGCATGAATTGGTAAAAATAGTTCTAGATTTTTCTGAAATTACCTTCTTATTATTTCTTATTGCACAATAGAGTTCCCCTGCATTCCTATGCAACAGCTTATTGAGTCATTTCTCAACTGTTGGGCATCTCCTCAGTTTCAAATATTTTGACACCTCATAAGGAGCTGTTAGGTATATTTTGGCACATGTACACCCTTCCACCTTCTTCATTATCTCTTTTGGATAAAGAGCTATCAAGAGTTTTGCTGAATCAACACAAATGCAGTTTGGTTGCCATTTGAACATAGTTACAAATTACTCTCCAGGATGGTTGAATTAGTTCATGACTCCAACAACAGTGTATTTGTAACACTCCCTCAACCCTCTCCACAAACCTTTAAATAATGGTTCTAAATGAATTCTCAAGCAGTTGAGCCCATGAAAAACAGAACAAAATAATTTTCCAGCCCAAGACAACTTAGAAGGTCAGCAAGAAAAATCTGTTTTACCAGGATGGGAGAGGAGCACAGCCCTGCTCAGGCTATACACTCAGGCTGAAGGATTGAATCAGTGACAGCAGGGATGTTTTCCAGACTTCTCAGCAGCAAGAGTGCTTTCAAATAACTCAACTCAAGGAAGGTCAGTCACACCTGGCAGAGTGTAGTGCATGCTCTAAAGCAGCCTGTGACAAGGCAGGTTGGACAACAGGACAGATCTGATCCCAGAGACCTGGAGCATGTCTGAGATCAGTATGTCAGTCATTGTGGCTACTTCCTCTGGGTCTCTTGATCCACAGCTGATAATAAGGGGAGGGGGGCTGTCAAACAGCTGGGAATTACACAGGTCTCTTTGCCAATCCTGAGGGAGGATTCTGCTGTTTTGTCCAAACTCAAATCTAAGACACTGTCCTGGGTGATGATTCAAAGGCCAAAAGGAGCACTCGCATGTCAGAGAATGTGAACTCAGGAAACCTCCTCATGCTTCCAGTGCAGGAAAGATTTGCTCACAGGACAGGTGAGTCCTAATACTTCTCCTTAAATCACACCAACTTGGTAGATCTGAAAGCATAGAGATATCCAGAAATATCTCTGAAAACACATATACAAACACTTTGGAGCCTGGGACAGAGTGCTTTCAATCTTCTGGACAGGCCTGTCCAAAATCTGACCCGCAGGGCAATTATATGTAGACCTCATAGCTTTAGTAAATGAAGCCAAGCTACTGAAGAGCTCTCACTAGAATGACAAATCAAAATATATTATCTATTGTTTTAATAAAACCTTTTAAATGTAAGTTTGGACAGCCCTTTTCTAAGACATAATTTTTGAATCAGAAATTTTATCTTTTAAAGTGTTCATCTTGCATGTTTACATCATGAAATCTCCTCAAACCATGGAAGTTATCTTATTGTGTTAATGATAGCAAATAATCATAACATATTTCTCATTCTTAATAGACTAGGTTTTCACCTTAAAGTATAATTAAAAGAATCAAACTAGAAGGAAATCAATAAGGGAATACAATTACACTTTTGAGGCTGGTTCTTTGACAGCTAGATATATGATCAAATACAAATGACAGATATGATAGATGACAAAAAAAGCTATAGAAGACAGAAAATGCTGCAGTATTTTATTTGCAGCTTTGCTCTGTTGGTAACATGAATGATAACATGATGTTTATATTTATGTGATGATGATCATGATGATGATGATGATGATGATGATGAAGATGATGACCATGATATCAGGGAGTTAATGACATGAGAAGCAAGTGAATTGGATTTGAGTAAGGGGGTTCTGTGCTAAGTCACAAACCTCACTTTCTTCTCCAGAGCTATCTGGGTCCAATGGCCAGATATGAATCAGGAAGACGGGAGATCACCCTGGATGTGAGGCAATTAGAGTTAAGTGACCTGCCCAAGGTTACACAATAAGTGTCAAGTTTCTGAAGTTGAGTTTGAATTCCTGTCCTCCTAACTCCAAGACCGGTGTGCCACATAGCTACCAATCATATACATATATTTACATAGCTATGTAAGGAAAGCATTGAGTTATTAAAACAATAAAAAATCATTCTACATTCTTTGTATATTAAGCAAAGTAGCTATATATATATATATATATATATATATATATATATCAAGCTACACATCAAAATTGTAAAACTGATTCCTCTGTTTTAAGTTTCACAAAATTCTTTATAAATATTAACTCATTTTATACTCACAATGACATTTATAGTAGGTACTTTATAAAGACTCCTTTATAAATGATTAATTTATCATTTAAGTAACTTGCTCAAGGATGGAAAACTATCAAACATTTAAAGCTATATTGGGTTCAAGGCCCAATACCCTAAATATTACACTTCTTAGCCAGCTCTTAAGATGACTGTAATGTTTTATGGGGTGGTGACTTGATATGTTTTTTCATTTAAAAAATTTAGCTTTTGTAGTACTTCATTATGCCATGACTAATGAACAATTTAAGTCAAAATGATGAATATGTTTATAGAAAACAAAAGAAAATATTACTTCTATCTCATCTATGTATTCTTTTCTAGCATCTGCTTTTCAACTTTGAACAAGTACTTAATGTTCATCAATGCCCTACTAAAAGTTAAAAGGTTCACCCTCACTTGGGCATATGCTGTGGAAAATGATTGTCTCCCTCTATAAACTTTAAGCATTTCAAGATTATAAATTCAGTTAACTTTCATTTTAACCGACAATTTCAAGTAGTTTATTCTTTTTTTAGCATTCTTTTTTTCATTTTTTGCTTTCTTTATTTAAATTAATTTTTATTAAAGGTATTATTTGAGTTTTACAATGTTCCCCCCAATCTTACTTCCCTCCCCCCACTCCCCCACAGAAAGCAATCTGCTTTGTTCCCATGTTGTATCTTGATCCCAATTGGGTGTGATGAGAGAGAAATCATATCCTTAGAGAAGAGACAAGAAGTCTAAGAGGTAACAAGATCAGACAATAAGATATCACTTTATTTTAAATTAAAGGGAATAGTCCTTGAATTTTGTTCAAACTCCACAGCTCCTTAACTGGATACAGATGGCACTCTACTTTGCAGACAGCCCAAAATTGCTCCAGATTGTTGCACTGATGGAATGAGCAAGTCCTTCAAGGTTGATCATCACTCCCATGCTGCTGTTAAGGTATACAGTGTTGTTCTGGTTCTGCTTATCTCACTCAGCATCAGCTCATGCAAATCCCTCCAGGCTTCCCTGAAATCCCATCCCTCCTGGTTTCCTAATAGAACAATAGTATTCCATGGCATACATATACCACAGTTTGCTAAGCAATTCCCCAATTGAAGGACATTTACTGGATTTCCAATTTTTTGCCACCACAAAGAGGGCAGCTATAAATATTTTTGTACAAGTAATGTTTTTACCCTTTTTCTTCATCTCTTCAGGATATAGACCCAATAGTGGTATTGCTAGGTCAAAGGGTATACACATTTTTGTTGCCATTTGGGCATAGTTCCAAATAGCTCGCCAGAAAGGTGGGATGAGTTCACAGCTCCACCAACAGTGCAATAGTGTCCCAGATTTCCCAAATCCCTTCCAACAACGATCATTATCCTTTCTGGTCATATTGGCCAATCTGAGAGGTATGAGGTGGTACCTCAGAGAAGATTTAATTTACATTTCTCTAATAATTAATGATTTAGAACATTTTTTAAATGGCTATGAATTGCTTTGATCTCCTCATCTGTAAATTGCCTTTGCATATCCTTTGACCATTTGTCAATTGATGAATGGGTTTTTGTTTTAAAAATATGAGTCAGTTCTCTGTATATATTTTAGAAATGAGTCCTTTGTCAGGGTCATTAGTTGTAAAGATTGTTTCCCAATTTACTACATTTCTTTTGATCTTGGTTACAGTGGTTTTATCTGTGCAAAAGCTTTTTAATTTAATGTGATCTAAATTATCTAATTGTTTTTGGTGATGTTCTCCAACTCTTCCTTAGTCATAAACTGCTCCCCTTTCCATAGATCTGACAGGTAAACTAGACTTTGATCTTCTAATTTGCTTATAGTATTGTTTTTTTATGTCTCAGTCCTGTAACCATTTGGAACTTATCTTGGTAAAGGGTGTTAGGTATTGGTCTAATCTAAGTTTCTTCCATACTAACTTCCAATTATCCTAGCAGATTTTATCAAAGAGGGAGTTTTTATCCCAATGGCTGGACTCTTTGGGTTTATTGAACAACAGATTACTATAATCATCTCCTGCTTTAACACCTAGTCTATTCCACTGGTCCACCACTCTATATCTTAGCCAATACCAAACAGTTTTGATGACTTATGCTTTATAATATAATTTTAGATCAGGTAGGGCTAAGTCACCTTCTTTTGCACTTTTTTTCATTATGCTCCTGGAAATTCTTGACTTTTTATTTCTCCATATGAATTTACTTACAATTTTTTGTAACTCACTAAAGAAATTTTTTAGAATTTTGATTGACAGGGCACTAAATAGATAGTTTAGTTTTGGTAGAATAGTCATTTTTATTATATTAGCTCTACCTATCCATGAGCAGTTGATATTTGCCCAGTTATTTAAATCTCATTTAATTTGTGTGAGAAGTGTTTTATAATTGTTTTCAAAATAATTCTGAGTCTGTCTTGGCAAATAGACTCCCAAGTATTTTATAGTCTGAGGTTACTTTGAATGGGATCTCTCTAACTCTTCCTGCTGTATCTTGTACTCATATATAGAAAAGTTGAGGGTTTATGAGGGTTCATTTTATAACCTGCAACTTTGCTAATATTTTTCATTGTTTCCAGTAGTATTTTGGGTGATTTCTTGGGATTCTCTAGGTAGAACATCATGTCAACTCCGAACAGTGAGAGTTTTGTCCCTTCCTTCCCATTTCTAATTCCTTCAATTACTTTTTCTTCTCTAATTGCTGGTGCTAGCATTTCTAATACAATATTGAATAGCAGTGGTGATAATGGGCTCCCTTGTTTCACCCCTGATCTTACTGAGAATGCCTCTAGCCTCTCCACATTGAATATAATGCTTGTTGATGGTTTCAGCTAGATACTGCTAATTATTTTAAGGAACAATCCATTTATTCCTACACTCTCAAGTGTTTTTAACAGAAATGGATGCTGTATTTTATCAAAAGCTATTTCATCATCTGTTGATATTATTATATGATTTCTGATAGATTAGTTGTTTATATAATTGAGAATACTAACAGTTTTCATAATATTGAACCAACCCTGAAATCCTGGATTAAATCCTACTTGATCATAATATATTATCCTGGTGATAACTTGTTGTAATCATTTTGCTAAGATTTTATTTAGAATTTTGCATCTATATTCATCAGGGAAATAGGTCTATAATTTTCTTTCTCTGTTTTAACTCTTCCTGCTTTAGGTAACAGCACCATATTGGTTTCATAGAAAGACTTAGGCTGAGTTCCATCTTTCCCTATTTTTCCAAAGAGTTTATATAGAATTAGAACCAATTATTCCTTAAATGTTTGGTAGAATTCACTTGTGAATTCATCGGGCCCTAGAGATTTTTTTTAGGGAGTTCAATGATGGTTTGTTGAATTTCTTTTTCTGATATAGGGTTGTTTACGTATTTAATATCTCTTCAATTAACCTGGGCAAGTTATATTTTGTAAATATTCATCCATTTCACTTAGATTATCAAATTTATTGTCATAGAGCTGGGCAAAATAATTTCGAATTAATACCTTAATTTCCTCCTCATTGGTGGTGAGTTCACCTTTTTCATTTATGATACTAGCAATTTCCTTTTCTTCTTTCTTTTCTTTAGTCAAATTGACCAGAGGTTTATCAGTTTTATTGGTTTTTTCATAATACAAACTTTTGTCTTTTTTTATTAATTTAATAGTTTCTTTTGCTTTCAATTTTATTCATCTTTACTTTAATTTTCAGAATTTCTAATTTGGTATTTAATTGGGCATTTTGCATTTGTTCTTTCTCTAATTTTTTTAGTTGCATGTTTAATTCATTGGTTTCCTCTTTCTCCAATTTATTCATGTAAGCATTTAGAGTTATAATACATCCCCTGAGATCTGCTTTAAATGAATCCCATAGGTTTTGGTATGTTGTTTCATTATTATCATTATCTAGGATAAAATGGCTAATTCTTTCTATAATTTGTTTTTTGGTCCACTCATTTTTTAAAATGAGGTTATTCAGTTTCCAAATTTGTTCTGGGTCTATATCTCCTTGGCCCAGTATTTCATATGACTTTTATTGCATTATGATCTCAGAATGATGTTTTCACTATTTCTGCCTTTCTGCAGTTGATCATTAGGTTTTTATGTCCTAGTACATGGTCAATTTTTCCATAATTTCCATTTACTGTGGAGAAAAAGGTATGTTACTTTCTATCCCCATTTCAGTTTCCTCCAAAAATCTACCATATCTAATTTTTCTAACAAGCTACTTACCTCCTTAAGTTCTTTTTTGTTTATTTTATGATTTGATTTATCTAGATCTGAGAGTGGGAGGTTAAGGTTTCCCACTAGCAGAGTTTTGATATCTGTGTCTCCCTGCAGTTCTTTCAGCTTCTCCTATAAGAATTTGGGTGCTGTCCCACTGGGTGCATATATATTCAGTATTGAAAAGACTATTTTCTATGGTACCTTTTAGGCGTATAAAATTTCCTTCCTTATTCATTTTAACATTATTTATTTTTCCTGCTGCTTTGTCATGAATTAAGTCTTGCTAAGGTTTTGTTTTCTTGTGTCAAGGTATTAGTTGTCTCTCCCATATTTTTCAATCACTAACTCCTGTAATGCTAAGTCCAAGCATTTTTTTCTCTTCAATGATTTCAGGAAACCCAATGATTCTTAGGTTGTCTCTCCTGGTTCTATTGTCAATGTCAGTGGTTTTGACAATGAAGTATTTTTTCTTCTATTTTTTTTATAGTTTTTTGGGGTGTTTTTAAACAGATGCTTGTTGTCTCATGGTGTCATTAGTTTACACAGATTCCAGTTTTTTTTAATAAAGATTTTTTTTTTATTTGCCATTTGCAACTCCTTTTCCAGTCAATCAATTCTATTTTTGAAGGAGTTTTCTTTTGCTCAAATGTCATTTTGAGAGAATTAATATCTTTTTGTATTTATCATAGTTTATTTTCCAAGGATTTGTGTTCTGATTGTGAGATGCTAATTTTTGTTTGCAAAGTGTTAATTTTCTCTTGAGTTTCTTTTCTCAATTTTTCCCTTTACTTTTTAATCTTCTTACTGAATTCTTCTAAGATGTCTTTCTGGGTTGTAGACCAATTCATATTCTCCTCAGAACTTCTAGAACTTTCTGTATTAGGTTCTGTTTCTTCAAAATAGTTTTCAATGGGACCCCCCTTTCACTGTTGTTTCTTCATTTTCCTAGGATCTTGTGTTGGGGGTAGGGGCTGGCTCACAGAAATTTGGTTTTGAAAATCCCAAAGGTTTGCTCCCTGTGTTTTGTAACTCCAAGTAGGTCAGCCAGTAGGGTGTTCTTGTGCTTTTTCTTGAGTGTCTGTGACATGGATTTGAGGCCCTCTCTCTAGGCTTGGACTAGGTGTGGGGGAGCAGCAAAGTCTGAATTATCGTTGAACAATGTCAATCCTGCTATTCAGCTGAGGGAACTCTGCTTCCCACACCTGAGCCTGTGGGAGGGGGTTACTGTTACTGTGCTTGTTCTGGGAAGATGGCTCCCCTGAATGTATGGAGCTCATGGCACAGAGCACAGCAGATAGATGTCCAGCTGTACTCTGAAAATCTCTGTCCTGGAGCTCACTCTCCAGCACCACTGGGTCTCCCTAGACATCCACTCCAATGGCCTAAGTCTCTGTAGACTTAGAAGCTGGTCCCCACAGTCCAAGCCTCGACAGCTGATCTTAAGTTAGTCTGGCGTTCATTTCACCCCTGCTGGCTCTCTGTTGTCTGCCCCTGGCTCACCCATGATGCCCAGAGAGAGACATTTTGGTAGATATTCTTTTCCTAGCTTCTCTTTTGGGGTTTTGTCAATAGGATTTCAGTTAAGAGGTTTCTTTCATAATATTTATGAGGTGAAACCTGGAGACCATAGCGCAGTGCCTAACTTCTCTCTGCCATCTTGGCATGAAGTCCCGGAACCCATTCTTATGAAAAAAAAATTATCCCTAAAGAGTAATAGAATAAATGATTTATTCCTTAAAATAATAAACAGTATCTATCTAAAATCATCAGCCAATGATTATATGTAAAAAATCTAGAAACATTCCCCAAAACATCTGAGATCAAATAAGGATGCTTATTTTCACCATTATTTTTCTATATTATATTATGTTATCTTTAGCATGAAAGAAGAAAATAGAATTGATGGATGTAGGATAGGGGACTTCTGGCCAAGATGGTGTACAGAAGACAGGCACAGTTCTAAAGTCTCCTGATCTTTCCCAATCTATCATATGAAACAAACCTCTTAAAAGAAATCTGACACACAAAACTGAGAAAGAAAAGCCAGGAGAAATAACATCTACCTCAGGATTTGTCTCCCCCAGCATCATTGGACAAATTCAGGGGTGAGTCTCGGCTCAGAGTGAGGATCAGCTCTGGATCAACCAGATTAACAGCTGAATTGGAAACTGGAGTCTGAGCTCCCGAGAACCAGACCTTCTGGATCATCGATGAGGCTAGATGGAAGGGTCTTGAGTCAATTAGGGAGTATAGGCACTGTTGTCGGTGCTGTCACCCTGGAGCTTGGGAACAGGGCTGGGGGGAGAGTTCTGGTGCAAGAGAGCTGCGAACACCATCCTTAGGCTCCTCTGGTCTGAGGAACTCAGAGTCCATGCCTCCATTACAGCTCAGACTTCTTCCAGAACAAAAAGTTATGAACTAATTCTGCCTCAGGCCCAGGTGTGTGAGCAGAAAAAGTAGCCCAGCAGACAAATGACCTCAGGCCAGGGTAAAGAGCACCATTGATTGAAGGCAAAAGAATTTAATAGCTCCAACTCCTCCCTTCAAGCAAAGAGAAAAGGCCTCAATCAAGGTCACAAAACACTCCAGAGAAAGCAAGCAACACTTCCTACTGGCCAGCCAGAGAAATTGTACTCAATGCATAAAGCCTTTAGTGATCACAAGCCCCTGTGAACCAACCCCTCCCTAACTCAAGGTCTTAGCAAAATGAAGAAGTGTCAATAGAAAGATGGATCCATAGAAAAATTCTTGGAAGGAAAAGACCCTAACTCAGAAGGACGTAGAACCTCTGAGGAGAATATGATCTGGTCTTCAGCACAGAAAGACTTCCTTGAAGAAATAAAGAAGGAGTTTAAAAATTTGAGAGAGACAATTAATATATTGCAACAAGAAAACAAATCCTTAGAAAGTACAATTGGACAAATACAAAAGGAGAATAAATATCTCACATCATCAATTGGACACATACAAAATGAGAATAATTCTCTCAGATACTCAATTGGGCAAATGCAAAAAGAAAATAATTCTCTTAAAACCCCAATTGATCAAATGGAAAGCTCTTTCAAAAGTAGAATTGACCAATTGGAAAAGGAGTTACAAAAGGTTAATGAAGAAAAATCCTCCCCACTCCCAAAATAGAATGGAGTCTACATATACTAATGACTCCATGAGACAGCCAGAGTCAATTAAACACAATCAAAAAAACAGAAAAAAAATAGAAGAAATTTAAAATACTTCATCAACAAAACCACTGACCTTGACAATAGAACAGGGAGGGCCAAACCTGAAAATTCTAGGATTTTCTGAATATATTGAAGAAAAAAAAAAGCCTGGACTTAATATTACAGGATCTAGTGATGGAAAACTGCCCTGATATCATGGAATCTGGGGGCAAAGTAGTTTTTGAAAGAAAATATCGATCCCCTCCAGAAAAAGATCTTAAAATGAAAACGTCAAAGAATGTTGTTGCCAAATTCCAGAACTATCAGATAAAAGAGAAAATTCTACAAGCAGCCAGAATGAAACAATTTAAATATAAAAGAGCCACAGTAAGGATCACGCAGGACCTAGCTGCATCAACATTAAGGGAATCGAAGGGCCTGGAATGAGTTATTTCAAAGAGCAAGGGACCTTGGAATGCAGCCAAGAATCAAGTATCCCCCAAAGCTGAGCCTTCTGTTCTGGGGAAAAAGATGAACATTTAACAAAATGGAAGAATTCCAAAAATTTCTGATGAAAACAACAGAGCTAAACAGAAAATTTGGACAACAAACAGGAGGTCCAAGAGACACATGAAAAGGTTAATAAAAAAGGAGGGGGGCAGTAAAAGGAAAAAAAAAACTGCTATCCAGTAAGTTGAAACTGGCTATATCCCAGCATGGGGAAAATATTCTCATAAATCTTGAGAAATGTAACTGTAACAGAGAGAATATACCTAGCCAGGAACGATGGACATTCATTATCTATCCATGAGACTGCTATCTAAAGAGATGTAACTGCCCTTAACCACATTTGGGGGAAATACTCTAATAACTCTCAAGAATTTTAACTCTATTCAAAAGAATATACTGAACTAGAAGTGATAGACACTCAGAATTTTCTATGATTTAGATAGAATGATCTAAAATACACTACCTCCTTTAAAAGGACAGGAAAGAGACAGAAGGAGGGAGGGGATTGAATGGGGCAAATCTCTTTACACTAAGAGGTACAAGAAACCTATGGTAATAGAGGGGTAGAAGGGAGCAGATAAGAAACACCTGAATCTTCTTCTCATCATACTTGGCTTAAAGTCAACCTATACATGCTCAGTTAACTTATAAAATATCTAACCTTTTAAGTATTAAAAGGGGAAAAGGGGAGGGGGAATGGAGAAAGGGAATGGGAGTGGGGGAAAATAGGGGGAAATAACAAAAGGAAGGGAAGGGAAAAGGGAAAAAGGGAAAGGGGAATGAAAGGGGAGGGTGTGATATAGCAGGGCAAACCCACTGAAAGGGGTGGTATTCTGAAAAAAAATACTGGAGAATATGGATAAATGGGGGAAGGGAGAACAATACAAACAGAGGGAAGATAGCATGCAGGGCAATAAAGAATTAATAATCATAATCTTGAATGTGAATGGGATGAACTCTCCTTCAAAATGTAAGCAAATAGAAGAGTTGATTAAAAACCAGAATCCTACAATATGCTGCTTACAAGAAACTCATTTGAAGCAGAGAGATACATGTAGAGGAAAGATAAAACTTTGGAGTAAAATATATTTTGCTTAAGCTGAAGTAAAAAAAGCAGGGGTAGCAATTCTTTTCTCAGACAAAGCAGAAGCCAAAATAGATAGCATTAAAAGAGATAAGGAAGGAAACTTTAGCGTCCTAAAATGTACCATAGACAATAAATTTATTTCAATACTGAATATATATGCACACAGTGGGGCAGCACCCAAATTCTTAGCGGAGATGCTGACAGAAGTACGGGAAGACATAGACAGCAAAACTCTACTAGTGGGAGACCTCAACCTCCTGCTCTCAGCTCTAGATGAATTGAATCATAAAATAAACAAGAAAGAAGTTAAGGAGGTAAATAAATTGTTATAAAAATTAGATATGGTAGACTTATAGAGGAAACTGAACGGGGATAGAAAGGAAAATGCCTTTTTCTCTGCGGTATATGGAACTTATACAAAAATTGACCATGTACTAGGACATAAATACCTAATGATCAACTGCAGAAAGGCAGACATAGTGAATCCATCTTTCTGAGATCACAGTGCAATAAGTCATATGCAATACTGGGCCAAGGAGATATAGACCCAGAACAAATTGGAAACTGAATAACCTCATTTTAAAAAATGAATGGACCAAAAAAGAAATTATAGAAAGAATTAGTCATTTTATCCTAGAAAATGATAATAATGGAACAACATACCAAAACCTGTGGGATTCATTCAAAGCTACTCTCTGGGGATATATTATTGCTCTAAATGCTTACGTGAATAAATTGGAGAAAAGAGAAAATCAATGAACTAAACATGCAACTAAAAAAATTTAGAGAAAGAACAAATCCAAAATCCCCAATTAAATACCAAATTAGATATTCTGTAAATTAAAGGAGAAATTAATAAAAGCAAAAGCAAAAAAACTATTGAATTAATAAATAAAACCAAAAGTTGGTATTATGAAAAAACCAATAAAACTGATAAACCTCTGGTCAATTTGATTTAAAAAAAAAGAAAGAAGAAAACCAAATTGCTAGTATCATAAATGGAAAAGGTGAACTCACCACCAATGAGAAGGAAATTAAAGTAGTAATTCAAAATTATTTCACCCAATTCTATGCCCATAAATTTGATAATCTAAGTGAAATGGATGAATATTTACAAAAATATAAGTTGCCCAGGTTAAAAGAAGAAGATATTAAACACCTAAACAACTCTATCTCAGAAAAAGAAATTCAACAAACCGTCTTTGAACTCCCTAAGAAAAAATCTCCAGCGCCTCATGGATGTAGGATAGACAACAAGGATTTAAAATCTCTCACTTATTACAAATTCTTAGAGAATCCTAAAAGTCAACTAAAAAAGCTACAGGAAAAACCAACTTTAGCAAAATTGCAGTATACAAAGTAAAATAAACCCACATAAATCATTAATATTACCAGTTAAAATTTTTGTAGCAACCACAAAATACTTGAGAATTTACCTTTCAATATAAACCCAAGTACTATATGAAAACAATTTCAAAATACTTCCCCAAAATAAATAAAAATCTTAATAATTTAGAAATGTTAATTGTACATGAATGGACTGAGCCAATATAATAGAAATGGCAATTTTTCTGAAATGAAACTCCTTATTCAGTACCACAATAACCAATCTACCAAAAATAAATTTATTGAACAAGACAAAATAGTAACAAGATTCAACTATAAGAACAAAAATCAATAATATCAAGAGAATTAATGGTTAAAAATTAAAGGTAGCTGGTTTAGTCATACCAAAACTATAATTGCATGATCAAGCAGCAGTTATCAAAATTGTTTAATGCTAAATAAGAAATGGAGAGATAAATCAATGATATAGATTAGGTTCAAAAGAACAGAAACAAATGTCTAAAGTAATCTACTGTTTGATAAACCCAAACATTTCACCTTCTGGCAGGAAAATTCACTATTTGATTTGGTTAATTGGGAAAAATCATATGGCAGAAACTAGACATAGAGCTGCATCTTAAATCCAAAACAAGATAACTTCAAAACAACTCCAGGATTTAAGGCATAAAAGGTGATACCTATAAGATAATTAGAGCAAGGAATAGTTTGTCTCTCAGAGCTATAAAGAGGGAAGGAGTTGACACCCAAATAAGAGAAAGAGAACATTAAATAACACACACAAAATCATAACTTTGATTACATTAAATGAACAAATTTTGCACAAACAAACTCAATTTTTCTTGGAATGCAGAAAGTTGGAAAACACTTTTTCAGCTAATGTTTCCAATAAAGGACTTATTTCTAAAACATATAGAAAACTGCATCAAATTTATAAGAACATCAGTCATTCTCTACTGATCAATGGTCAAAGGATATGAACAGGAAGTTTTGAAATAAAGAAATTAAAGCTAACTTTATTCATATGAAAAGTGCTGTAAATCGTTATTGATTAGAGAAATGCAAACTAAAACAACTCTGTTGTGCCAACTCACATCTACTAGATTGGACAAAAAAAGAAAAAAGATCAATGTGGGAAGGCATGTGGGAAACCTTTTGTAAAATGTTTCAACCATTATGGAAAACAATTTGGAACTATACTCAAAGGTATAATAAAAATGCACATATCCCTTGATTCAGCAATACCATTACTCAATCTGTATCCTAAAGACATCATGAAAAAGGGAAAAAACCCACATTCACATATATTCAATGGCAAAAGGGGATTCCTATCAATTGAGAAATGACTGAACAAGGTGTGATATTTAAATGCCTGAACAAATTGTGATATTCTATAAGAGTGATGGAGTAATATTTTTTTACAGTAAATCATGAATTGGTAGATTTCATAAAAACCTTGAACAACTTATATGAACTGATATTGAGTGAAGTGAGAAGAATTAGGAGACCATTGTACACATTGACAACAGTGTCTGATTATTATGATAGATTTCGCTCTCTTCAGAAGTACAATGATCAAAAACAATTCTAATGGACTTGCAATGGAAAATATCATACACATCCACAGAAAGAATAATGGCATCTGAATGTGCAGCAAAGCATTTTGTTTTTCATTTTTAAAATTTGTTTTATTTTTTTTCCTATTTTTCTCTCTCATTTTTTCCCTTTAGCTCTAATTTCTCTTTCACAACATGGAAATATATTTAACAAATTTATCCAAGAATAATCCATACCAGATTTATTTATTTTTTCATGAAGGGGGAGAGTGAGGGAGAAAAAATGTGAACTCAAAAATTTTGCAAGAATTGCATCTTGAAAATTATCTTTGCATGTAGTTGGACAATAAATAAATAAATGCATGCATTTATATTAAATTTAAATGTCCTTCAAACAGTTTCAAAGTTCCATTTTTTCAAAGTTCATTTGAATCAAAACATTGTTATCTACTATTTGGTTATTTCACTGTAACTATCTAATTGTGGATTTACTTCAAGCTTGATTAAGTTTTGAATAAGAATTGGAATGGAACTATGATTGAATCTAATAATAGACATCAAAATAGTTTGTAATATACTATTAAAACAAAAGGGAAACACAGAATCTGTTCTCACATTAAGTTCAACTGTATAGTAACCTTTTCTTGCATGATCATCATAGAACATAGTGTGAACACAGTAAGCTTATATATCTAGATAGGAGGAATATCTTTATATTTTCTTATATATAATTGAAAACGTAATAATATATTGATAGGCAAATATTCTCTATTTTTAAAGATAGTACAAAAATACTTGAGCTAAATTGAAGCTAGGGAAAATATATATCATGACAACTTAGTGTCATTTGAGAGGATTAACTTGGTCCAAAAAATAAATTTTCTATGCTTGAAATTTCATTTCTATTTATGGTCTTCCTTCCATCTAGGTAGAAATATTCCTAGGATAGATGATATAATTATCTAAGATATAATCTAGAATGGGATTGTATTGTTGACTACATGATTACTTTATAAAACATTTGTTAGGTAAGTGGAATTGTACATCAAGGGTAAGAGACTCATATTAGTACTTTTCTGCAGATTAATAGTTTTGTCCAGAAATTATTTCAAAACTATCAATGCATCCTGATGTATTTGTATATCTTAAATGCATTTACTATTTACCTATCTGTGGTTTGAGAACATATATGCCATCTTTGCTAAGTATATTAGTGATTTTCTTTAAAGAATGTGTACCAAAGAAGAATAACATAGATTTAAAGAAGGTTGTTTTACTTTTTCAAACTATCTATAATATCTTCATATAATTTTATATAGCCCACAGTGACTATAAATAGTAATTCTTCTAGGACTGAAAGATGTGAATTCTTGATTACTGAAAACAAGTAGTTGTCACATCTTTTTATATTTTTTTGTTGAAAATAAGTATCTATATGTATATATACAGACATATGTTTCTATGCATTTTGCTTCAATAAATAAATGTGTTGACACTAAGAATTATTCATTATTACATTGTTTTTTGAATTCAGTGAATCTGATAGGGTAAAGTTTGTACTAAACTTAGCATTAACATTCTATCTTTGGTGCAGCTAGGTGGTGCAGTGGATAGAGCACTGATGCTGGAGTCAGGAGTTACCTGAGTTCAAATACAGCCTCAGACACTTGATAATTACCTTCCTTTGTGGACTTGGGCAAGGCACTTAACCCCATTTCCTTGCAAAAACCTAGAAAAAACATTCTATCTTCCTTTCCTTAATTAGCCATTAATATTAACAAAAATACATATGTACACATTATTTCTAATCATTGTCTTTTTCTAAAGAATTTGAATGCTGACTGCAAATTTCTATATTATATAGCTAAAGTTCTAAAAATCAAAGCAAAAAAAAAATAAACAAAAAACAAAAAGCTCACTGGCTTTTGGAAAAAAATCATAAATTTATACTGAATAGTTTCCATTTACCCAATTGAAATCACCATCTTTGGTACCATTATTCACACCATTGCATTCATATCCACATTCAAAAACTTCTGTTTCTTCAGGTAAGTGCTTTAACCACATAGTCATACAACTAAAGCAATGTAATAGAATGAATTCTGGTTCTCAAGGCATTCAACTCAGTCAAATCATATATGGAATATTTACTACAAGTGTGACTTTAGAGTAAATCATTTAATGCTTATAGTGAAGTTTGCTCATCTATAAGACAAGGGAGTAGGACTTCAAGGACTCTATAATGACAAATACTCAAAAACTATTAACAGACCCTTCATCTCTTAAGTAAAAATGTCGTAGAACCTAGATCATAAGATTCTTTCATGTCTAGACTTCTGATGCTAATCTACACTTGCTTTAAATTGATAGGAAAGGCATTGTTGCCACAAAGATCATCATGATTTTTCCACTAAAAAAAAGATCATTGCACATGAAAATGAAAATGTATTTTGAACAACTTTTTATTCCTTTTTCTCTCTGCCAGTTTTTAAAAAAATGATGTTAATTAAATTAAGGAAAATAACCATTTCTTTACTTTAAAATGTTTTAATAAAAATTTACATGTAATATATGTAGGTTGGAAAGGGGAAAGTATAATGTTGGGACTAATAGAAGGAAGGGCAGTTGGTGGAGGTGGTGATCAAAAGCAAAATATTGATGAGTAGGAATAGGCTAAAAGAAAAGAGAAAAGTATAAATGGGGAAATGTAGAATGGAGGCAAATATGGCATTAGTAATCAAAACTGTAATCTGAATGTGGTAAACCCTCCCATAAAATGGAAATGGATAGCAGAGTGAATTAAAACCTGAATACAACAATATGCTTTTTACAAGAAAAGTATTTTGAGCAAAGAGAGATATATACAGAGTAAAGATAAAGGAATGTAGCAGTATATATTCTACTTCAGCTGAAATGAAAAAAAAAAATCAGGGGTAACAATCCTGATCTCAGAAAAACAAAAGCAAAAATAAATCTGATTAAAATAGATAAGGAAAGAAATTATATCTTGCTAAAATTCACCATAGACAGTGAAGCAATATTAATAACAGGTATATACACCAAGTGGTATAGCATCAAAATTCTTAGAGGAAATGTAAAATGAATTATAGAAAAAAAACAGCAAAACTATATTAGTACATGTCCTCAAATTCCCTGTCTCAGAATTAGGTAACTCTTACTACAAAATAGCAAATACAAAAGAATGTGAACAGAAGCAGAAAAATTAGATGATAGACCTCTTGAGAAAATGGAATGCGGTAAGAAAGTAATATGTATTTTTCTCCATACCCCTTGGAACCTTCACAAATCTGACAAAGCAGAAGCACCAAATGCAGAAAGCAGGAATAATAATATACATTTTATAGATCATGATAAAATAAAATTGAATATAGTAAAGAGTATGGAAACATGAACTAAAATTAATTGGAAGCTAAATAATCTAATCCTAAAAATGAGTGAATCAAACAGCAAATCATAGAAATGATTATGTAATCCATGTCATTAATAATAATGATAAAAATAATAACAATAATAATAATAATGAGACAACATACAAAAACCTTATGGAATGCAGCCAAAGAAGTTATTTGAGGAAATATTATACCTCCAAATACATAAATAAATGAAATAAACATAGAAGAAATTAAAGAATTGGGCATCCAATTAAGAAATCTAGAAAAAATTGAAAATCATCAAATAATTCCAAATTACATACCCTGCATATCAAAGGAGAGATTAATAAAATTGAAAGTAAGAAAACTATTGTATAAATAAATGGAAATGAGTGGGTGGTTTATAAAAAACAATAACAAAATCAATAAACCTTTGGTTAATTTAATTAAACAAAAAACAGGGGCAACCTGGTGACACAGTGAATAGAGCATAAGCCCTGGAGTCAGGAGGAACTGAGTTCAAATGTGATATCAGGCACTTAATAATTACCTAGCTGTGTAGCCTTGGGCAAATTACTTAACCCCAATGCCTTGCAAAAATCTAAAAAAAGAAAGAAGAAAATCAAATGATCAGTATTAAAAATGGAAAAGGCTGAATTCACCACCAATAAAGAAAAAATTAAAACAATTATTCTAAACTATTTTGTCTAACTATATGCCTATAAACCTGACAATGAAAGTAAATAGAATGAATATTTGCCAAAATTAGAAAATTTTCCCAGATTTGCTAAAAAGGAAATAAGTGACTTAAATGACCCAATTTCAGAAAAAAATGAAGAAGCCATCAATGAATTCCCTAATAAAAAAAAGTCTCCAAGGGCAGATGGCTTCACAATTTAATTATATCAAGCTTTTTAGAAAACTATTTCTAATGCTATTTAAACTATTTAGAAAATAGGTGAAGAAGGAATCCTACTTACTTTGTTTTAGATCTCAAATACAGTGCAATACCTAAACCAGAAAGAGCCAAAATCATGACAGAAAATTATAGCCTGATTTTGTTAATGAATATTGATGAAAAAAATTTAAATAAAAATTTATAAAAGAGATTTAAGCAATAAGTAGCAATAATTTTTCACTAAGATCATCATGGGTTTTCTACCAGTAATGCAAGGCTAGTTCAATATTATGGAAATAATTTGCATAATAGAGCATATCAACAAAATTTAATGTAAAACATATGATTGCCTCAATAGATACCAAACATTAGAGTAAAAATACTAGAGCATAGGCATAGTGTTTTCTTTTAAATGAGAAGCAGTATCTGTCTAAAACAGTCAGCATATCAAATCAGTAACAAAACTGACAGAAATCATATGATTTTCTCAATAGATACTGAATACTAGAGTAGAAATGCTAGAAAATATATTAGTAAGTAATTTTTTCCCATTAAATGATAAACAGTATCTATATAAAACACTCTATAGTATTATATGTAAAGGGAATATTAACTTTTCCAATAAAATTTCATGTGAAATAAGAATGTCTGTTTTCACTACTATTATTTAATATTATACTAGAAAATTTAATTTTTGTAATAAAAATAGAAAAATAAAGGAATTAGAATAGGCATTGAAAAAATACATTTCTCTATTTTTCAGATGATATGGTGGTATATGTAAAGAATACTAGTGGACCAGCTTAAAAAAAACTACTTGAATCAGCAACTTTAGGAAAATTGTAGGGCATAATGTAAATCCACATAAATCATCAGCATTTTTTTGTTGACAACAAAACCCAATAGCTAAAGATAAAAAAAAGAAAAATTCCATTTAAAAATCTGTAAAACATTGGAAATCCACCTGTCAAGACTATCACAGGAACCATATGAATGCAAGTATGGACTTTTTTCAGATGAATCAGAGCTAAATAACTGCAAAAAAACAATTGCTCATGGATAGTTTGAACTAATATAATAAAAATGAATTTTTACCTAAATTAATGTCAGAATAAACTATCAAAAATTATTTTACAGACTAGGAAAAAAGTTACAAAAAAGTATCTTGAAGAACAAAAGATCAAGAATATCAAGGGAAAATGGAAAAGAAGGTGAACTTGCTGAACAAGTTGAAAATACATACATTATACAGTAATAGCTATTGACACTATTTGGTACTTGTTAAGAAATAGAATGGTGGACCATTGGATTAGGTTAGGTACAAAGGAAATAGTCATAAATGACTATACTAATCTACTATTTGACTCCAAGATTTCAGCTTCTGTGCTAAGAACTCACTATTTGACAGAAGCTCCAGGGAAAATGTGAAAATAGTTTGTCAGAAACTATTTATAGACCAATACATAACACCCTTTACAAAGCTTAATTCAAAATGGGTACATAATTTATATGTAAGGGGTGATATCATAAGTGAATTAGAAGTGGAAGGAAGCATTTAGCTATCATCTATGGAGATAAGAATTTTTGATGACAGAAGAGACAAAGAACAATGCTAAATGTAAAATCAGTAATTTAGTTCCATTAAATTGAAAAGATTTTACATAAATAAACCCAATATAACCAAGATAAGAAGTAATGCAAAAAGCTGTGGAAAATATTTCTAACCAATGATTCTGATAAAGACCTCATTTCTTTCATACATAAAGAAATGAGTCAATTTTATGAAAATAGAAGCCATTCCCTAATTGATAATTTTGTAGCTGGGGAGTGGGGTTCAATGACTTCTCTAAGGTCACACAGCTAGATAATTATTAAGTATCTGAGATGAGATTTGAATTCAGATTCTCTTGACTCTAGGGCTAGCTCTCTATCCATTGCACGAATTAACTGCCCCTCTAATTGACAGTTGGTCAAAGGCTTATGATCTGGCAATTTTAAGATGAAGAAAGTCATGGCAGCTCTAGTCATAAGAATAAATGCTCTAAATAATTATTGATTAGAGAAATGCAAATTAAAACAATTCTGAAGTAAGGTCTCACCCATATAAGATTGACCAAAATTCCAGAAAAGGAAAATGAACAATGTCAGAGAGCAAGTGGGAATACTGGAACATTAATGTACTGCTAGTGAATTTGGTAAATGACTCAACCATTCTGGAGAGCAACTGAGAACTATGTCAAAAGGACAATAAAACTGAGTGAGTTGTAGTAGTTGTAGCATATTAATATAATGGAATATTATTGCTCTATAAGAAATGATGAGCAAGCAGATTTCAGGGGAAAAAAACATGAAAAGACTACATGAACTGATGCTGAGTGAAATGAGCAGAACAGGAGAATATTGTCCACTTTAATAAAAAGCATTGTGGGATGATCAGCTATGGTAGACTTATTGTTTCTCAGCAGTACTGTCATCAAAGACAATTCTAAAAGATCTGTGATGTGATGAGCAAAAAAAAAAGCTTAGGAAGGTTCCATAACTTTTCCTGAAACAATCTTAAATGAATCTTCTACATAGACTTTAAAGCTACAGATCCCAGTAGGGAAAAAAAAGAGTGAAACAAGTTTTCAACTCAGGATATTGTGTAGAAACTTAAATAAAGGCCTGTCTTTTTTGGATAAAGGGGAAGTGTAGCTCAGACTTGGTGGGAGACCTGGAAAGCCAGTGGGAGGGTCTTAGTCCCAGTACATCTTAGGTCAAAGTTTATCAAGTCATAGTGACAGCAGAATAGTAAGGAGAGGCCCTATTCCAGCTCAGAAGACAAATATGGAAAAATCTAGTGCAGTAGATGGTACTAAGGTGGGGAACAAACTTCTGAATAAGTAAGGCCTTAGGATAAAGGTGAAAACAAACCTCTGCATAGGCAATACCTTAGCAAGTGATCAGTTAGGAACTAGGGTCCAACTCCAGCACAAAAAAGCTTGTAACTATTATCCTGTGCACTACTATCATAAAGAGCAAAACAAAACAAAACAAAACAAAACAGAACAAAACAAAGAAAGCTACTATTCTAACAGGGAAAATTAAAACCCCATCTCAGAAGAGGGTTCATGTGATGCCTCAAAAGGAGTTTATGAACTGGTCGCAAATTCAGAAAAGGTGTCCTGAAAGACTTCCAAAGAGATTTTCAAAACCAAAGAAGAGAGGGGAAAAAATGAGAAAATAAAAGTGAATCATGCAGAAGAATTATGAAAAGAATTTGCTGAGGATATAAATTTCTTTGAAAGTAAAAATGACCAATTGGAAAAAAGAATACAATTCATCAGAAAGTACAATTTGCCTAGTATTTACCAGGAAGCCCAAAAGCCTCCTAAAGAAAACAAAATTCTAAAAGCTAGAGCTAGACAAATGGAAACTAATGACATTATGAGACACCAAAATTGCATCAAACAAAACCAAAAGGGTGAAAATAATAGAAGAAACATAAAGTATCACTTAAGGAAAAATGACTGACCTGGAAAGTAGATCCAGGAGACATAATTTATGAATCATTGTTCCATCTGTAAGTCTCAATTACAATAAAGAGCCTGGAAAATATCTTTCAGGAAATTATAAAGGAAAATTCCCCTAATATCCTAGAAGAAGAAGACAAAATAGTCCTTGAAAAAAATACCCTGATCCCCACCAGAATAAAAACCCCAAGCAATATGGCAACCAAATTTCAGAATTCCCAGCTAAAGGAGAAAATACTGCATTCAAAAAGAAGTACTTTAAATATCAAAGAACCACAGTCCAGGCTACTAGGGACTCATCAGCTTCAATGTTAAAGGATCAGATGGCCTGCAATATGATATTACAGATGCAAAGAATCTTTGATTACAGTCAAGAATCCAGTACACCCCCAATTTCTGCATATTCTTTCAGGAGAAAAGATGAATTTTTGATGAAATAGAGGAATTTCTGATAAAAAAAGACCAGAATTGAAGAGAAAATTCCATCTTCAGATCCAAGATTCAAGAGGTATGTCAAAATAGAAAACAGAAAAGGGAAAAAAAATGATAGCTAACAGCATTAAACTGGATGCATGCCTACTCAAGAAGAAACTATTTGCAACTTTTGAGAATTATATTTTTCTTAGGACAGTTACAAGAACACTTTTAGAGTGCTTATGGATATAGGTTTATCTTGGATGTGATGATGCTTTTCTCGATACTTTAACCCATGAGAGTTGAATAAAGTTGGAAGTAATATACTTTGAAGATGTAATGATAAATGGTCATGGGAGGTAGTGTACTTAGATTATATGGACATAAATGCATCATAAAGAGGTCTGGCTTTACATGATACTTTAGCTTAATAGGGCTGTGTTACTACAGGGACAGAGGGAAGGAGCATACTTAGAAATCTGGAATAAATAGATCATAAATAGATCTGGTTTTACTTGATACAATAACTAATGAAAATTATATTAGTATAGGGGCAGAGGGAAGGAGTATACTTAGAGGAACTAGACATAAATAGATTATAAAGTGATTTTTATTTATTTGATACTTCATTTCATGATGATTGCATTTCTGTAGAGGGTACTTAGAAAAAGGGAGTGGTATAAATTGTTATTTAATGATGTTTATAGCTCTTGAAAATGTATTTCTAATGGCAAAGTTGAGGGCAGTGTACTTGGACAGAACCTGTGTATATGAAGTGTGGCTTAGAAAATAATCAATCAAACAATCACTCATGCTTTGAGAATAGTAATTCTTTCAGTATAGTTAAAAGGAGTACATCTTGACAGAGTTTATGTTTGCAAGACAGGGTTAAAATAATCAAGGCATGAAAAGGACATTTCTACTAGGAAAAGGCCAGGTAGTAAAGAATAAATAATACCATATAAAGAGACACAAGGAACTGTTATAGTTGAGGAAAAGAAGGGAGAGTGTGATTACTGAGTACATCTTAATCTCAACATTTTGGTTTCATAGGAAATAGTATAAGTTCCCGATTGTGTTTAAAAGATTATTCTTTTCTACAGGGAAGAAAGGAAAGAAAGAATAAGAAAAGGAAAAAAAATGTCTGATAAAAGGGAGGGAAAAACAAAAGCAAAGTTTCAGTTAAAGTTAAAAAGAAAAAGGGGAAACGGAGAAGGAAAAGAATAACTGAGAGGGAAAAAAGGTTGAATGAGAGGGAGCAGTCAGAAGCAATAAATTTATGAAGAGGAATAAGGGGAAAGGAAAGAGAAAAAATATAAATGAGCAAAGGAGAGAAATATAGAGTTAGTAAAAATGACTGGAAATATGAATGGGATGAACTCTTCCATAAAGCAAAAGTACCTACCAGAGTGGAATAAAAATAAAAATCCTACAATATATTGTTTACAAGAAACACATTTGAAGCTGAGAGATATACAAAGGGTAAAGGTAATAGGCTAAGAATATGCTTCAACTGAAATTAAAAAAATCAGTAAAAATTCTAATTTCAGACAAAGCAAAATAAAAAATTGGTCTCAATAAGAGTTATAAGAAAGGAAACTAGATCTTCGTAAAATTTATATAATCAATAGGTTAATATCATTATTAAATATATATACATCCAAGTGGTATAGCACTCAAACTTTTAGAGGAGAATTTAAATGAATTACATGAAGATATAGACTTAAAAACAATAATAGTGGTAGACCTCAATCTCCTTCTCTCAGATTTCAGTAAATCAAATCTCAAAATAAGCAAGAAGGAAGTTAAGGTGAATAGGAATTTAGAAAACTTAGATGTGAAATATCTCTGGAGAAAACTGAATGAGGATAGAAAGAAGTGCACTTTTTCTTCATGCAGCACATGGCAGCTACACAAAAGCTGACTTTGTACTAAGGTATAAGAAAAAATCCACACAGTCAAATGAAGAAAAAGCAGTAATCTTAAATGCATCTTTTTCAGACCATGAGGCAATAAGAATTCCATGTAACAAAGAGCCATTTAAAGATGAATAAAATTGGAAAAAATATTTTTTAAATAATTTTAAAGAATGATTGGGGAGAACAGAAAGCTATAGAAATAATCAAATATGTCATCCAAGACAATGACAACAAGACACCATATCAAAGTTTGTGGAATAAGGTCAAAACAGTTTTTTGGTGAAATTTTGTATCTTTAAATACTTATGTGATTAAAATAGTGAAAAAATGAGATCAGTGAATTGGATATGCAACAAAAAAAGCTAGGAAAAAAATTTAAAATCTCTAATTGTTAAATTAGAATATCTGAACATTAATAGAGAAATTAATTAAATTGAAAGTAATACAATCATTGAACTAATAAATTAAACTAAGTGCTGGTTTTATGGAAAAAGCAATAAGATAAACTTTTAGTTAATCTGATTTAAAAAAAAGTAAATGAAGTTACCAGTATCAAAAATGCAAAAAAATTGAACCCACCAACAAAGAGAAGGAAATTAAATAAAAATTCACAGCTCTTTTGTCCAGCTGCATGCCAACAAATTTGCAATCTAAGCTAAATAGATGAATATTTACAAAAATACAAGTTACCCAATTTAACAGAAAAGAAAATACACTACGTAAATAGCCCCATTTCAGAAAGATAAATTGAAGTAATCATCAATAAACTCCCTCAGAAAAAAAAATCTTCAGGGCCAGATGGATTTTCAAGTGAATTCAAGCAAACATTTAAAAAAGAATTAATTGCAATTTTATGTAAACTATATAAAAATGGGAGAAGGACTTTTGCCAAATTCCTTTTTTGACACAATATAGTGCTGATAGCTTAACCAGGAAAAGACAAAACAAAGAAAATTTATAGTCCCAAATTTTAAACTCCCAAATTAATATTGATGTAAAAATATTATATAAAAATTTGGCAAAATAAATTTTTATACAGAAGGCTATCACTGGAATAATACAGCATGATCAAGTACAATGGAATGATTCAATATCAGAAAAAAATCAACATAATTGCCTATATCAGTAACAAAATTAACAAAAATCTTATGATTATCTCACTAGATGCAGAAAAATCCTTTGATAAAACACAGCACACATTCTATTAAAATCACTAGAAAGCATAAGACTAAATGGACAATTTTTTTTCAAAATGAGAGGCAATATCTATCTAAAATCATCAGCAAGCATTATATGTTAGGGGGATAAGTTAGCAATATTTATTATTTTTAATTTTTTAAGGTAATGGGGCAAAAGTGACTTGCCTAAGTTCAAAGAACTAAGCAATTATTAAGTGTCTGAGATCAGATTTGAATTCAGGTGCACCTGACTCCAAGGCCAGTGCTCTATCCACTGTATCACCTAGCTACCCGCTTTAGCAATATTTCTGATTAGATCAGGAGTGGACAAGCATTCCAATTTTCATCCCTATTTTTCAAAATTGTTTTGAACTGTTAGCTTTAGCAATGAGAAAATAAAACTTAAGGAATTGGAATAGACCAATTTTTCTGAGGAATTTTTGCTTAATTTTGCTAACTTTTGCTTTGAGAAAGCAAAATGCTTACTCTTTGCAGATAATAGGATAGTATACTTTAAGAATCTTAGAAAATCTAGTGGTTAAAGCACCGGCCTTGGAGTCAGGAGTACCTAGGTTCAAATCCAGTCTCAGACACTTAATAATTACCTAGCTGTGTGGCCTTGGGCAAGCCACTTAACCCCATTTACCTTGTAAAAAAACCTAAAAAAAAAGAATCCTAGAAAATCAATTGAAAAAGTACCAGAAACAAATAACAACTGTAGCAAAGTAGCAGGATATAAAATAAACTCACATAAATCATTTTTTTTTATATGAACAGTAAAGCTAAAGTGCAAGAAAGAGAAAGAAAAATTCAATTTAAGGGAACTATATACTACAGAAAATACAAGGGAATCTTCCTCACAAAACAAACCCAATATAAACAAAATATTCTAAAATATTTTTTGCACAAAATAGTCACACCTAAACAAGTAGAATATTGTCAAATGCTCATGTTGAGCTAACATAATGAAAATAACAGTTTCCAATCAATGAACACTACTTTGGATTGGTCAAATTTTGGAACACATGCTACTGTACCTCTGTGCTGCAAGCCTTGTACTTCTGTTGACTGTTTTGAGAAAATGTACTGGCATACAAGGCCCAGCAGAAAAAGAAGGAAAATCTGCTGATCTGTTTGACAGACCTTTTTCACAGTATTGCTACTCAGAAGAAAAAAGTTGGTGTGATTCCACCAAAGAAGTTCATTTCAAGGTTAAGAAAGGAGAATGATCTCTTTGACAACTACATGCAGCAGGGTGCCCATGAGTTTTTAAATTATTTGCTAAACACTATTTCAGACATCCTGAACGAGGAGAAAAAAGCAGGAAAAACAAAATGGGAAGTTAAAAATGGCAACATGAATGAACTTGTGGAAAACAATAAACCAGAGCTCACCTGGGTACATGAAATCTTTCAGGAAACACTGACCGAGGAAACCCATTGCTTGAACTGTGAAACTGTTAGTAGCAGAGATGAAGATTTTCTTGATCTTTCTGTTGACGTGGAACAGAACACCTCCATCACACACAATCTAAGAGACTTAAGTGAACAGAAATACTACTGTGAAACTTGCTGCAGTAAACAGGAGGCCCAGAAAGGGATGAGAGTAAAAAAACTTACAATTATCCTGGCATTACATCTTAAGAGGTTCAAATATATGGAACAAATCCACAGATATACCAAGCTCTCCTACCATGGTATTCATGCTGGAACCATGTCTGTTCAATACATCTAGAGATGCAGTGAAATTGGACCACATGTATGACTTGGTGGCTGTAGTAGTCCACTGTGGCAGTGGACCTAATCAGGGGCATTATATTAACATTGTTAAGAGTCATGACTTCTGGCTTTTATTAGATGACGACATTGTAGAGAAAATAGATGTTCAAGCTATTGAAGAATTCTATGGCCTGACATCAGATATATCAAAAAGTTCAGAATCTGACTATATATTTTATTCTATCAATCAAAAGAATAACTTGAAGAACTGCAGAACTACTTTAAGTGGGAGCTATGGAATAGAGACCACAATGACCTGGCTTCTCCACAGATCAATCTTCTTCCTTCTTAATGGCCCCCCAGTGACATACCCTGAGCCTAAATAGTCTAACTGAGTTAGGCTGCTGCCCTCTTCTTTCCCCTCCACCCTAATGCTGACCATTTTGATATGCAGCACTTTTGCTTTTATTTCAGTTAGAGGTAGAATTAAATGTTATCCAATTGTAGTCAGATTTACATGAATAACATTTACAGAGTTTTAGGATTGAGTACACACTTTCCCATCTGCTGCCTCCCAGTGAACTTGAGTAATGTTTTTTTTTAACATGCCCATGTTCTCTTTTGGGCCTTTTTCTCAACTTTGTAAATGGCTTCAAGGGTCAACTTACAATGAATTCCTCGTAATTGTGTAACTCAGAGAGTTTGTTGCTCTCTATTTTTAACTCATAAACCAATTTTTCTGTAGGCTTAAGGAACTGGATAGATTTTATGTCCTTCAAGGATGAAACTATAACTTTAAGTTGAAAAACTATTAGAAGTAACCTCAATACTAAAAATAGTCTCAAATTAAAGAAGTGGGGTATGGAGTTTATGAAGATGACAAAATTAATGTTAACTCCTTGAGCACTAGAATCAAGCATTAAAGTTCAAGGTTCTAAAAAGTTATGGCATTAAAGGTAGGTGAAAGAAAGATGACAGAACAGTATAAAGTTTCTTGACAATGATAAGGTCATTTTCTTAACAATATACTTAATGAAGTTTCAGCTTCACCAAAATTTTTTCTTATCAAATCCTCTTGGTAGTGTCTGGCCCTACTGTTTTTTTCAGGGTAACTTTTCAGCTGATCCTGTGATGCTTCCTGCAGTAGTGGGAATTAAAACACCTGGCCCCACTCCCCCAAGTCATTTATTCCCTGCATCACCTTTATGTCATGGAACTAAACAGGTAATCACAATTTTACAACTATCCAATTACATTATATGACAGTAATTTTTATTTTTTGGTTAGTTTACTGAGGTCCTGGCAAGTGTCAGGACTCATAAAGAGCTATTCCCTAGGAGGGAATTCTGGAAATATCCAAGTAGGAATGAGAAAAAGTCAAGGAAAGTGTAAGTAGGGTTAGGAGAAGAGAGAAAACAAAGTGGTGGACATTTTTGTGGTTTCAATTAGTCCCTAGGCTGTTAGACAAGACAGATTTCTAAGAAAGAACCCCATCTCACACATATTCTCTTTTACTTATTTTCATAGTTTTATTATGTATATTTATTAGAACATTTGACAATTCAGTACTTTTCATTAAAAGGGTCGACTGCCTTTCTGTAAAAAAAAGTACATGTACATATGGATGAATAAATAACCAAAAAAAACAAAAAATAATTTTTTTAAAAAGCGATCCTGTTTGCAATAGTAAATGGAAATCATGCTGATGAACATAAATTTGGTCCTCTTCCAACTGAGAAAAAAATCCAAAACTAGCTACTGGAAGAAGAAACCCTACTGAAAATGCCACACAAAAGAAGGGCATGAGAGACAAAGTCAGAAAAATGGACTGATTTAGAAAGGGAATTGAAGGTATGGAGGGAAGAGCAAAAGGCTATTGGAATTACTGTGCCTACAAAGATGGTTAAGCATGAAGCTTGAAGAGTTGCTGATGAAAAAGAAGTGAAGGAAGACATGTTGCTTCAGGTTCATGAAATGGAATGAATTAAGCATGTATACATGCAACAGACTCACTTGTACGATGCCTTAAAGGTAAAACAGGAGGTCCTTGAATTTTATTATTAATAAAACTTGAATTGAATTTGAAAAAAAGAGGAGTACATAATTTATACATAAAGGGTGATACCACAGACCCATTCAGAGAATAAGAAATTCTCTATTGGTTGGATCTATGGAGCAGGGAGAAGTTTATGACCAAACAAAGAATAGAAACAAGTTTATAAATTGTGAAATAGATTATTTTAACTATATTAATTTTTAAAATTATCATTTATTTATTTTTCATCTATAATCACATGTTTATTTTTAAGTTACAAAATTTTCTTCCACTTCCCTTCCCATCCTTCTCCCCTCAGGGATAAACAGTCAGGGTGGCATTGAACACATATATTTTTGATAAGCATATTTACAGATTAATCTATCAACGGTAGGGGAGTGGATAGAGACTACCAAGGTCTGTCCTCTTTACCTGGAAGAGGACTCTGGGGATTGGACCACTTTCAGATCCTGAGCACATTCTAGCCTTCCCCCCTCCAACAGAAGAGCAGGGCCCCTTGGCAGAGGGGTGCGCTTACAGACCAGGAGGGAAAACAGAGCTTCACACATTGGAATACTTCTGAGGGAGTACCCCAGTAATACTCAAATGCTCAGGAAATACTCCAAAATCAGGTAGAGGCTGGGGAAATGAGTAAACAGAGAAAAAAGAGGAACACCATTGAGAAATACATTGTTTATGATCCCAAGAGGGATCAAAATACTCAATCTAAAAATGAGAAAATACAAGCTCTTGAATCTACAGACTCCAAAAAAAAAAAAAGAAATTGGGCTCAAGCTATGAGAGAACTTAAAAAAGATTTTGAAAATTGAGTAAGGAAGATAGAAGAAATTTGGGGAAAGAAATGAGAGGGATGCAGGAAAAATATGAAAATGAAGTCAGCAGTTTAGTCAAGGAGAACCAAAGAAATGCTGAAGAAAATAACATGTTAAAAGCCAGCATAAGTCAAATGGATAAAACAGGTCAAAAAAGTTATTGAGGAGAAGAATGCTTTAAAAAGCATAATTGCCAGATGGAAAAAGAGATAAGAAAATTCTGAGGAAAACAAATCCTTCAGATCTAGAAGGGAGCTAAAGGAAGCTGTTGACTTTATAAGAAGTCAAGACACAATACTTTAACACTAAAAGAGTGAAAAATTAGAAGAAAATGTGAAATACCTCCTTGAAAAAAACTGATATGGAAAACAGATTCAGGAAAGATCATTTAAAAATTATTGGGATAACTGAAAGTCATGATCAGGAAAAAAGCCAGGACCTCATTTTTAAAGAATTCCTACAGGAAAATTGCCCATATATCCTAGAAGCACGGGGAAAAATAGAAATTGAGAGACTGCACTAATCTCCTCTGGAAAGAGCTACAAATAACAGCCCCCTGGAATATTATATCCAAGTTCCAGAACTCCCAAGTAAAAGAGAAAATATTACAAGCAATACAAATATTGTGGAACTGCAGTCAGGATTACTCAGAATTTAGCAATGACTACATTTAAGGTTCATAGGGCTTGGAATATAATATTCCAGATTACAAAAGAGCTCAGAATGCAACTAAGAATCAACTATCCAGTGAAACTGTATTTCCTCTTCCAGGGGAAAAGATGGACTTTCAATGAACCAGGGGAATTTCAGTTGCTCCTGTTGAAACAACCAGAGTTGAACAGAAAGTTTGATCTTCAAATACAGGACACAGGTGAAACATAGAGAATGGAGGAGAAAGGTAAAATATGAGGGACTTGATGATGAACTACATGTATTCCTGAGTAGAAAAATGATACTGAAAATACTCATATAAACCTTCTCATTTAATAGAGCAGGTAGAAGGAGCTTTTATAGATGAAGCACAGGAGAGAGCTGAATTTGAATCTATAATGTGGTGGAAAATTGAATCAATGGCTAAAAGGGAAATGTAATGGGAGAAAGAAAAAAGGAGAGGTGGAATTGGCTAAGATCTTTCATGTAATAATTTTTTTATTATTTCAATGAGCTATTGCAACGATATGGAAGGACTATAGGTGAGGGGGAATGAGGGAACATTCGATCTCATCAAAGGTGGCTCAGAGCAGAAACAGCATATATACTCAATGGAGTATAGACATCTAGAGTAAAAAGGAGAGAAGGGGGGACAAGGGAAGGGGGGGGGAATGTGAATGATGGAGGAGAGGGTGGACTGTGGGGGAAAGTGGTCAGATATAGCACATTTTCTTTTTTACTTCTTGCAAGGGGCTGAGATTGGAGGGCCTGTCCAGGACCACAGGATTGGGTGGTTTCTGGGCCTAAGGTGTGGTATGTGGGCTCAGGGCCTCTTGTATCCAGGGCCAGTGATCAGTCTGCTGCACCACTCAGCTACCCTACAGCACATTTAAGAAGAAGTACAGAGTGAAAGGAGAGAGAAAATATAGTATATGGTACTGGGGAGGTATGAATGGAGAGCGTTGTGATCAGCAGTGGCAATGGTGGAAAAATATGGAAGTAGCTTTTGTAATGGACTTATCATAAAAAATTTGATCCACCTGCAATAAAACTGGTGGTGTTGGAACACAGACTGAAGCACATTTTTAAAACTTTTTAAAATTTTTATTTTTTCTCTTTCATTTACTTTATTGCTCACAAGTGTCTACATTTTCTGGGGGGACGGATATTATGTTTACTCTTAAACAATAATATTTTAATAATGTATAAAAACTTCATATAGATATATAACAAAGAAATAATGAGTAGCAGAACTTTAGAGAAGCCTGGAAAGACTTGCTTGTGTTAATCCTCAGTGAAGAGGGCACAATCTAGAGAGTATTGTGCACATTATCAACAACCTCCAGAGATCAATGACAATTCTGAGAAATTTGTTATATACATTGCCTTCCACATCTAGATAAATATCTATGGAGACTGAATGCAGAGCAAAGTATAACCTATTCACTTGTTAAGATCTCTTTTATTGTTTTTCTTTCTTTGTCATGATTTTTATCATTCCCTTTAGTTCTAATTCCTCTTTCAGAACAAGAATAGCACGCAAATGTGCAAAAGAGGTTTGTACATGTACAACTTTGTCCAGATTGTGTGGTGCCATGGGGAGGGGAAAGGAAAGAGAGGTAGTTATAAGAATATCAAACTCATAAACTTGCAAAAGAAGAACCTTGAAACTAATCTTTGCATGCAATAGGAAAAAAAATTCCCCAAACTAAAAACTCTGTGATGGACAAAGCCCATATCCATATTCATAGTAAGAACTATGGAATCTAAATGCAGATCAAATCATACTATTTTTCATTTTATTAATAAGTTTTTTCTCTTCTCATGGTTTTCCCCTTTTCTTCTGATTTTAGTTTTACAGCATGAATAATATGGAGAGATATACAGAAAATCCAGACTATATGAAAAGAAACTATTATAAAGAAAATATATTAAAATTCAGAACATGATAAGGAATAAAAATATCACAAAAGTACATAAAATACATATTAAACACATCCTTTAGTGAATACTGTGAAACTTTACTTATCAGTAAAAAGTGTTTGAAGAACTGAAACAAATCAGCACGAAATACTTAAATATAAATATATCTGTCAGACAGAAAAACATAGAAACAATAGAAAATTTGATCAATGGAAATGATAAAACATAGCAAATTTTTGAGGTTTTGACCAAGAATTTCTCCTTAGAGAAGTATTTTATCTCCAAACATTTAAACCTATGAGAGAGAGAGACAGACAGACAGACAGAAACAAAGAGAGATACCAATAAACATATAGAGACAGAGAGACAAAGAAACAGAGACAATGGCAGTGACAGAGTGATTCAGAGACAGAGAGAGAGAAAAATCTTGAATTTGTCAATCAATTTAAAAAAAGAAACTATATAATAATAGTAGAAAATATGAAAAACACAGAGAGAAAAAACTAGAAGGAAAAAATAAAGAGATCAACATCTAATCTAATCAAGAAGGACAGGAAAACTATTTTTAAATAGCAATGCATAAGTCATAACACATGAAAAGAAAAGAAAAAGAATGAATGGGAATTAATTTTATTGTCATGTAAATAAATCATATAGCAAATTAATTAATAAAAACATAAAATGATCTAAGAAAAATATTTAAAATTAAATGAATAATTTTAATGGACCTATAGAAGAAATTCCAATAATAATAATAATAATAATAATAATGACAATAATATTTATTGTAAATGATGCATTCCAAACATTAAAAAATAATTAATTCTAATATTGTGTATTCAAATTTGTCTTGATTCCCTTTGGCTGCCCTCCTATTCTTCATTCTCTAAATAGAGAAGCATTCTTAAAAGCAGTTAATTCTGCACAGAAAGACCATCTTGCATTGAACACAGGTGTTGTTGGTGGGTGTCTTTTGCAGAAGGATTAAAAAACTGTTTAGGTCAGTAGGAGAGTCTTCTTGAGGGGTAGTTAGGTGTCACAGTGGATCAAACACTGGCTCTGGAGTCAGAAGGACCTGAGTTCCAATTCAGCATCAAACACTTAATAATTACTTAGCTGTGGGACCTTGGCCAACTCATTTAAGCCCATTGCCTTGAAAGAAGGAAAGAAAGAAAGAAAGAAAGAAAGAAAGAAAGAAAGAAAGAAAGAAAGAAAGAAAGAAAGAAAGAAAGAAAGGAAGGAAGGAAGGAAGGAAGGAAGAAAGAAAGAAAGAAGAAAGAAAGAAAGAAAGAAAGAAAGAAAGAAAGAAAGAAAGGAAAGAAAGAAGAAAGAAGGAAGACAGAAAGAAAGAAAGAAGGAAGACAGAAAGAAAGAAAGAAGGAAGACAGAAAGAAAGAAAGAAGGAAGACAGAAAGAAAGAAAGAAGGAAGACAGAAAGAAAGAAAGAAGGAAGACAGAAAGAAAGATCTTCTTGAATCTCAGCTAGCAGTTCTCAGTAACTGTTCCAAAAACACTGCCTTCAAAAAATCCATGACTGGCTGCTTATTTCCATGATTGTTTCTTTAATACTGCACTTCTTTGAATGCAATCATTTTCTTTGCAGTTCTACTTTGAAATCAAAGCAAATTCACTAAAACAATTAACAAAGATACAGACATTTGGATCAGAATATGAGAAAGTCTCTCACCTTCTTAGCCACACTATTTCACCGGTAATGATCTGCTTGTCCTGAAAAAGTTTCAAATGTTTCCTATTGAATTTGTTGCTCAGAAACATATTTCTTCAGATACAGGGAAAACGTTGTGAATATAAAGCACATACATTAATAGGAATAAACTGTGTACTATTTCCATTAATGAAATATGATTATTACAACTCTATAGAGGAGGCAGAGCCAAGTTAGCAGAATAAAATCAGTGACTGAACTCTCCCCTAAATCTCTCTATACCTTAAAACAATGACTCTAAGCAAATTCTAGATTGGCAGACCTCACAAAAAGTTGGAGTGAAACAATTTTCCAGCCCAGGACAACTTGGAGGATTGTCAGGAAAACTCTGTTGTATCAGGGTGAGAGAGGAATGCAATCTAGTGTTTTTGGATTACAACCAACCTCTTTAGAGTTGACTTGGCCTCAGCCAACTTGGGGGAAGACTGGCTCAGTGGCAGCCATAGTGGTTTACAGACCTCTCAGCTCATAGATGCCAAAGACAATTTAGAAGTCAGTAGTAAGTTTGAAACCCTGAGAGAGAGTGGAGAACAGTGAGTATGGTTCCCACCAGGGCGGACTAGGCAAACCAAGAGCAGGTCTCAGGGAAATTGAATAAAATGTTTCAGCATCTGCTTTCAGATCTCTAAGCCCACAGATAGTAAAAAACAGAATTGGAATAAATGGGAAAGAAGCGCAAAAATTCACTGATGAAAAAAACTTAAAAATAGAATTTCCAAAACTGAAACAGAGCTACAAAAACTCACTGAATAAAGTAATTTCTTAAAAACTTGAATTGAAAAATAGACCGGTGACTTAATGAGAAATCTAGAAAAAATAAACCAAAATCAAAGGAATGAAAAACTAGATGACAATGTGTAATATCTCATTGAAAGAACAACTTATTTGGAGATAGATTCAGGAGAGATAATTTAAAAATTATCGGACTACTGAAAGCCATGAAAAAAATCCACAAACAAGCAAACAAGAAAACAAATAAACCAGATATCATCTTCCCCGGAGGTATCAAAAAACTTCTCTAATATTCTAGAACAAGAGGGCAAGATAGAAATTAAAAGAATCTATCAATCACCTCCAAAATGAGATGATAAAATGGAAGCTCTCAGGAATATTACAGCCAAATTCCAGAGGTCCAGGTCCAAGAAAAAATATTGTAAGCAGCCAGAAAGAAACAAATCAAGCATCAGGGTTAAGGATAGTGCTAGATTTGACAGCTTCTAGATTAAGAGATTTGAGAGTTTGGAATATGATATCCTGTAAGTCAGGAAAATTTGAATTACAACCAACAATCCATTACCCAACAGAACTGATCATACACTTTCAGGGAAAAAAGTGATAGTTAATAAAATAGGGGACTTTCCAATTTTCCTAATGAGAAGAACAAAGGTAAATGGAAATCATTCTTCAAATACAAGACAAGAGATGCATAAAAAGATCAATAGGAAAGGGAAATCATAAGGGGCTTAATTAACTTTTTATTTTATTTTATTATGAGAAGATAATATTATTCAAGAGAACATCCCCATTACCTCATTATTAGGACTATTGAGCAGAGGGAGAGGAAAGAGAGAGAGAAAGACAGAGACAGAGACAGAGGCAGACAGACACACACAGACAGAGAGACAGAGACAGAGAGACAAAGATAGAGAGAAAGACACACAGACATACACACACATACAGAGACAGAGAGAGACAGAGAGAGAGAGAGAGACAGAGAGAGAGAGGCATGGGTGTGAGTTGAATATAAAGAAATGATATCTGTAACAAATTTAAGAGGTGAGAGTAGAATGTACTTAGAGAAAGAAAGAGAAAAGTATAATGGTTTAAATTATCCTTCAAAAGGAAAAAGAAAAAACTTTTACAGTGGAAGAGAAGAGGGTGAGTGAGGAGAGTAAATGAACTTCACTCTCATCAGAATTTGCTCAAAGGATAAAATAAAGTTATTTATTTGAATATAAAAATCTATCTTAACCTACAAGAAAGTAAGAAATAAATGGCATATGGGTATTGGAGAATAGATTGAAGGGGCATCATAGTCTGAAGCAGAACTGGGAGAAAGGAGAGAGAGAGAATAGAATAAATGGGGTGGAGGAATAGGATAAAAGGAAATACAATTAGAAATAATACCTGTGAATAAATTCTTTGCACAAGTCTATGTAAGAAAGGTCTCATTTCTCAAATATATTGAGAACTGAGTCAAAATTATAAAAATAAGAACCATTCCTCAACTGATGAAAAATTAAAGGATATGTCAACTCTTCAGATAAAGTTATCAATGGTATCTATAGACATATAAAATATTTTAACTCATTTTTGATCAGAGGAATACTAATTAAAAGAATTATGAGGTTCTACCCTATATTTGTTAAATTGGCTAATAGGTCAGAACAGAAAAATGACAAATGTTTTAAAGGATGTAGAAAAAACTAGATATTAATATACTGTTGGTAGAGTTTGAAGTGATTCAATCATTCTATATATCAATTTGAAATTATGTTCAAAGGGCCATAAAACCATGTATGCCCTTTGAACTAGTGATACCACTACTAAGTCATAACCCTAAAGAGATGAAAAACACGATAATAAGTTTATACATGTACAAGAATATTTGTGGTGGGTCTTTAGTGTGGACAAAGATTTGTAAATTATGAAATGACTGAATACATTGTGGTATGTAATTATGATGGAATACTGTTGTGTCATAAGAAATAATAAGCAGGATACTCTTAGAAAAATCTGGAAAACAAGTGAAATGCAATGTGTACATAGTAGTGGCAATATTATATTATGATCAGTTGCAAATGACTTAGCTTTTCTCAGCAATACAATTATCCAAGAAAACTCTGAAGGATTTAGGATGAAGAAGAATGCTTTCCAGTCCCAGAGAGGGATTGGACATTTTCAGAATACAGATTGAAACATATGTTTTACATTATTTTTTATTTTTTTGGACCAGATTCTATGTTTTGTTTTGTAACATGACTATTTGTAACTATTATCAAATTGCTTGCTTTCTTAATGGAGGTGGTATTCAGGAGGGTGGAAGGGGGATAATTTAGAACCTAAAGTTTTTTTTAAATGAATGTTAAAAATTATCATTTTATATAACTAAGGAAAATAAAACATTAAATATATTTTTAAAAACTTCAATGTTATGAAACCTTTGGTTATAATTTAAAGTTAATCTTTGAAGAATTGTTCAGATGTAACACATATGTAAAAAAGTTAATCTGATTATGATTAATGACTTCCTTAATTATTCAGTTTCATTTTTCCTTTTGAAAAGATCTGAACACCTGCTCTAAATTTGACATGTATAATTTACCATTTTTTCTTTCTAGAAATTTTGGGATATTCTGAAGATAATATTAGTACCCATCATATGCTCCCATACTTAATGCAAAAGTTGAGTTAGCATATACAAAATGTAGGTTTTTCATGGAAACTGTTGGCTGAAGTCCTAATGCTCTGTTTTAGTTTTTTGATGAGGTGATGAAGTATAAAGCTTCTACTGTGTAATTTTGTCATGTGTTTCTTTAGGGATTTTTGAAAGAGGATCAAGGGCTTAAAAATCATCATATGAAACAATTCAACTTTTCAGAGAAAGAAATGAGGAAGGTCACAGCTAAAATTCTCTGAAATTCTACTAGAAATATTTGAGATCATTTCAAACAAACCCATGAATAATAGCATTAACAATTATTGGAATATAATACCATTTAAAATATATATAAATAAGGTCATTTGAACTGAGAATTTAGTAAATGCATCATAAAGAATATATTGCCTTATATTTTTGGTTCCAAAGAAATGTTTATGTCAGAGAATTGTAAGTATGAGAAATGTAAGTTTCTGAAAATTAATAAGGCCAAAATATGAGGGATTCAATTTGTGAGTATAGAGTTTCAATAATTACCTTTTTTAATAATCCCAGAGTAATCCTCAATGCATAAAAATTAATTGAATTTCACTCAATATTTAATCTTTATTTTTTATTGAATGAACATTAATACTAAAGGAGACCAGTTTCTAAATATTTTTCCAGTTTAAAACATTTTCAGCCTCTAGCAATGAATTTTTAATCAAAATGCAAGTAGCACATAGATGAATGCCTTTTGATGAGTTTTCTAAAGACTATAAAATCATGTACCCAGACGTTAATTAGAACATAACAAATAAATATGATAAAAATTTCCTAAGTTTTAATCAGATAACTAAGTATCCCCATGATATAAAATGTCCATTTTGGAGAAATGCTATTTTTTTTTGAAATATTCCAAAAACTGTAACTAATTTGTTTTTTTTTTACATTCAGTACTATTTCTTATTTTATTTTTACATCTTTGACAGAGTAATTTTATTTTTTATCAGGGACTGAATTATAATAATTTTGAATATGTGATACTATGAAAAGACCACTGATTCAAGAGTCAGAGAAGCTGAGTTCAATTCTAGTTTCTAATGTTTTAATAAGTGTATGACTTTTAAAAAAAGTTACTGAGCTTCCATTACATTTAGCTTCCTCATTTTTAAAATAAGTGGTTTGGTCCCTTACAGCTCTAGCTCTACAAATATATATAATTTCCTTTGCTAATTTTCTAGTTTGAGATAAAGGAATGAGAATCTTGAAGACTCAGGAATTGAATTCATCCTATGTCACTTTGGCTGTCATTTAACTTTTATGGAATCTTTGTCTCAGGTGTTTGTCATAATTACATGTTTATCTGGAGTCAATATGTTTCTATAATAAATAAAGCTCTTTCAATTTATGTCTGTTTTTGGTAGAAGTAATTTCTGGCAATGATACTAGTGAAGCAGGGCTAGTCCCTTCAATTATGAACCTTACTTTTCTCATTTATAAAATTAGTCTTTCTACTGCTGCTCTCTTTCTCTTACTCTCATCTCATAACTCTCATAAAAAGAGAAAAGTTTCATCTAGTATGGTTTAATTTTAAACTATGTTTGCATCAAGATGCCTTGAAATGATGTTGTTCTGCATCTCATCTAAAACTTAATGTGAAAGCCCCTGAGAATTTATGTGACTGCCCAAGACCTCACCATTAGATTTTTTTTTTTTTAGGTTTCTGTAAAGCAAACAGGGTTAAGTGGCTTGCCCAAGGCCACATAGCTAGGTAATTATGAAGTGTCTGAGACAGGATTTGAATCCAGGTACTCCTGACTCCAGGGCTGGCACTTTATCCACTATGCCACCTAGCCACCCCTCATCATTAGATTTAAAGAAAGATCTTGAACCCAGAGATCACTAACAATATTATAACAGTTCCAGTAACATGCTAACAACTTGAATCTGATCCTCCTGTATTCCCTCCAAATTTCATATTTGTCTCAAGAATGTTGAATATTGAAGGAAAGCAAGGCCAAAACTGAAAGTTAGTGCAAGGAGAAATTTGAAATATAGGGATAGAAACAGGAAAGAATTGAGCTAATTTCCCAGAGTAACCCCATTTTTAAATCTTGTTTTCTTGGTTTGCGCGTCTGCATAGAAGAGTGGCATATCTAGGTGAATTCCTTAAGGGGATTATTTTAATGAAAGGATTAGAATGATTTTTAATTAGCATACAAATTGTTTATATGTAAATGAATGAGAATGAGCCTAAAGTGTTTGAAAGCAGTTTGTTCTCTCAGGTAGGCTGCCATTGCCTTATCCATATAGTTTGAAATTTGCATTGAACTTTTACTCAGCAATCTTCCCTTTCTCCAATTATATAAAAGAAACATTCAGCCCAATACTTTGTTATAATAACAACTCTTCTACTGAAGTATGAACTTGAAAATTTTAACTAGTTGGTCACTTATTCTAGCTTTTTTCTTCTTCTTCCTCTTTGTATGTTTGTTTGTTTATTTATTTATTTTTTGGTGAGGCAATGGGGTTAAGTGATTTGTCCAAGATCACACAGCTAATAAGTATCTGAGACCACATCTGAGCACAGGTCTTTAGGACTTCAGAGTGGCTACTCTATCCACTGGACCACCAAGCCACCCATTTCCTTTTTTATAGATGATGGCAATCTCCCAAAATATTTTTTGTCTAAAGGATTAAGAAGAAATCTTTGCCTAATTTATCTTGAAAATGAGTCAATTGGGGGAAAAATTCACAAAGTAACTATGGTCAGCTATTTTGTACCTACCCAACTTCATATTCTAACACATTGTTTCTTGGCTGATGGTTTGTTTCAACAGAGGAATTTGTCACATTCTGGTCATTCTAAAGGGCTTGGTGGCCAGGGACATTTATGGGAACATGAAAAGGAATAGTTTAGTAATTGCTTATTTTTGAAATAACATTAACTGGATAAGAGTGATGCAGGGGAAAGATGAAGAGAATTATGAATGTAGAAATTGGGTGGAGATGTAAATTGACTACCACCTACTCTTAAGATGTAAATTCTCTAGAAGTAGAGAATTATGATGACTGTAACAGAAACAATGTGTAATCTTAAAGGCTGCTCAAATTGAGTGGAGATCCCCATTCTTGATGTACTATTCATTCATTGTTTAATGTAAAATTTGTATCCTGATCTCTACCCTCAACATAATTTCTGGTCCAGTAAGAGAAAGGTAGTTCACCTTTTCCCCTCTGGATGAGAGGCAAGATATAAAAACCTTCATTGGACTCAAGCTCAGTACTGCAGTCTTCTTTGTCCTGTGTTCCAACCAACACTGCTTGGCTGTTCTCTCTCTCTCTCTCTCTCTCTCTCTCTCTCTCTCTCTCTCTCTCTCTCTCTCTCCCTCTCTCTCTCTCAACCTTTTAAATACATTTTTGTTTCCTGTCCACCCTTGAATTACAGAGTCTGAATAATGATGCCTCATAGACAGAACCGAACTTCAGTAACCATCAGCTAGAAGAGGAAAAGCTAATTTGGTGACAAGAGAATAGCTCATTTGTTATATTTTAAAACTGCTAATTGTTGATTCAAAGTGATTATTTTCCTGACAATTTTTCTCCACATCATGTGTACCCAGTGTTATAAACAAGGCATTTATGAAGAATGGATGTCTAAAGTCAAAACAATAAACTATAGAACTCTTCACTTTTTAATTCCTAGCACAAAGCCAGTCCTAGTAAAAGACAGTTTCTCCTCAGTTGCTAAGCTGAGAGCACAATTAACAGTGTACTTAGCTATATTCAATTTTTTTTTAATACTTGCTCCTAGGTCCCATAAATCAGGTTAATCTCTAAGGCAAGGATAATATTCTAGCAATATAAGGCAGAAATTTCACAATGATAAGTTAAAGAGTAGACAGAGGGTAGGGGTTTAATATGTTTTAGCGGGGGGGAATAAAATTTAGTGTCATTTATTTATAGTTGAAAGGAAATTCAGAATTCATCCAGTCCACCCCCTACTGATACAGAAACTGAGACTAGGGAGGCTATATGATTTTCTTTTTATCACACAGGTGAATTAGGACTAAAGACTTTAGTGATTCTAATGAGTATGATCATTAAATTGATTCTATAACATTTTTATTGATTCTATTTTTGCAATAATTGATGAATATTTCTTCATCACAGGAGGTTAGTTACCTCTCTGAATTAGTTTAAATGTTTTATTTCTCACAACCTCACATTGAAAAAATCAATGACCTCTGTTTGCTATCTTTGAAGGTCTACTAGTTGATAAGACATAATTATCCATCCGTGACCCTTTAAATAGGTCTTATTTCCCTCCTATGCGTCAGAGTATCCACTATCCCTGGTCCCTTTTGAATAACCTTAGGATACATATGGGACTTATAAATAAAAAAACAAATTCCTCTAAAGCTGGGAAGGGGATGACTAGTCCCATGTGAGTAATGTAGCCAATCATTTTATCCTCATCCTCATGATGCTGCCAATTCTAAGACCAATTTCATTACTTTCTTTATCTACCCTGATCTGTTCTTTCTTTTATCTATAAAAATGAAATCTGCCTCTTCCTTTAAAGTGTTTGTAATATATGAGGCTTTCATTTGACGAAGGACACCTAATTATACCAATAAAGGCTCAGATTTGTGTATCTCAGTTTAAATTCATAAAATTTGAGACAAAATTTAACATGGGGAGGGATCTTAGAAAGTCAAACTCCCAGTCTAATTCTTCCTTTGGTCTGGTTAGCATGCAGTTTACTATCATAGTTAGATTATTTCTGTTTTCTCATGAGCAGTCTGCAAGTAATTTTACATTTTTATTTTTTCACAGGAGTATGGTCAATAGGAGTTTAATAGTCCAATAGTAGTCTTTTGAAGCCTGATTATAGAAATGCATCTTACTCTGAAAGTCTTCTAAAGGGATGAATTTGAAGAAAATTTCATTCATACATTAGACTATCTGACTCATTTTATTCACCCATAAGGTTTTTTGATTTTTGTATAGCCCTCTGAAGTCAAATAATTCTTCTTTGAATTTTTCTTCAAACTTGATTTACTTATACTTCTTACTGATATGTATTATATTGTAACTGCTATACTTCATTTTGAATAAATAAAAATCTGGGTAATTTTATCCCTATCACATACCTTTTTGCTTTAAAAACCTCTTGATCTGACTTTCAAATATTTAGACAAATACAACATTCCTAGTCCTTCTTAGGTGAATGATTCTTTTCCACCAATAGATTATCATTTTTATGTATATATGTGATCCTTTCATACTTTGACAAATTTGTCAATTGAAATGGGCAAAAATGAAAACAAAATGTAGTTCTGGTATATGAAAAACACTAATAAAGCAGCAGCAGAGACAACTAACTTGCTTAGAATGTCCTACATTTCAGTTGTTCAGTGCAGAACTTTGTAGTCATTACCTTGGGAACACTGAACAATAGGAATGTTTGTGACTATTGGACAGATTCATATTACCTGGCTGTAGCTTATGTGGGAGAGATAATGATTTGATTGCTCACCATGAATAAAAGAAAACTTTACTCACTCTGAACTTCCCCTGAACAAGTAGGAATTATTTAAAGAAAAGATTTAGAAAATAAGATCCATCTTAGCATACAATATTATTTGAAAATGAAGTATACAACTATATCCTCTAAAGACAAGTAATGTGTGATAATGTAATTCATTGCTATCCCATAACGATCTTTTTTTTTAAAAAAAAATTCTTATTGTAATCTCATTCTTCATCTTACATCTATTCTACCTTAGGGCAAAAGAATTAAAGTCATTTAAGTAAAATAGTGGTTATTTGTGTGTATGAATAAAACCTGAAAAAAAGATTAAGCTTTTTCTTTCTTACTCAAGCATATTAAAGATACTATTATATAGCCTTCTACATAAAATATCTTTTTAATTATATATTTTATGCTAATTCTTCTTTATAAAACATTTTTGTTCTTTTGAAAGTAATAAAATGAAAAAGAACAGCCCCAGTCATTCAAAAATATGTAAATGGTATTTTTATACTTGTAATTCTCATGATGAAGAATGAAATGCTGTAATTTGAAGAGTTTTCTAAAAACACTTTGTGCTATAATAATTTTTAAAATTAATTTCCTTCTCCTAATTTCTACTCTCTACAATGATACTACACTGATATACTAAAATAGCGATCTAACCTGGACACCTTCTCCATTGAGATACATATTCAGAAAAAATTTAAAGTAAAATGCAATATCCTCATACTGACATTTAACGTCCCCCCACAGTCTCTTACTACCTATTGTTCTAATCATATCTCATATTACTTTCCTTCAGAGAATTTGTTCCAATCACATTATCCTACTAACTCTTCCCTGGACACAATATTTGTTCTTCTGCCATTATCTATATTTTTTCAGAAATGTTCTTCCATATCTGGAAAGTGTTCCCTTCACTTAATCCATTTACCATCTTCTATATTTGGTTTAGCTTTGTATTATTTTGTTTTTATTAATCCCAACAGTTTAAATTCTCTTCTAAATGGAATTAATTTTAATTAATTTGTTTATCCATCCTACTTACCTTTTCAAGTGAATTTATATTTATGCTACCCATGGAAGTCCAGGAATAAAAGCTGTAAGGAGCAAGACAAGAAATATCCCAGTTTTTTTTTTTTTAAAGAACACTAATGTTCAGAGATGATAGATATAGATCTGAAAGGGATTTGACATTCATCTACTCCAAACTCTTCATTCTGGTGTATTCTGGTGGTAGAAAAATAAAATGCTATAAATAGGAATAGTGAGATTATAGTTTTTGAACCAAAATCTTTCTTTAAAAATCACTGAATCCTATCCCCTCTTATTTTTGTTTTTCCTTCTTTATTTTTTCCCAATTACATGCAGAGATAGGTTTCAGCATTCATCTTTTCACTAGATTTTGAGTTCCACTTTTTTCTAGCACCCTCCTTTATTCCCCATCCCCATGGAAACAAAAAAAAAATCTGAGCTGTATATTTACAATCATATTTAACATATTAGACTTGTGGGGCAGCTAGGTGGTGCAGTGGATAAAGCACAGGCCCTGGAGTCAGGAGTACCTGGGTTCAAATCCGGATTCAGACACTTAGTAATAACCTAGCTGTGTGGCCTTGGGCAAGCCACTTAACCCCATTTGCCTTGCAAAAAAAACCATTTTAGACTTGTGAAAAAAGAATTAGACATAAGGGGAAAAAATAGACTTTGAGAGAGAAAGAAACAACATAAAATAAGTTTTAAGAAGTGAGCATAGCTTATTTAGCTCTGCATTCTGACTCCATAGTTTTTTTGCCCCCTCTGGATATGATTTCTCAGGATTGTCCTTGATCACCGAACTGCTAAGAGGAGCTGTGTCCATCATAGTTGATCAATACACAATACTGTTATTTATGTGTACAATGTTCTCCTGGTTCTTCTCACTTTGTTCAGCATAAGTTAATGGAAGTCTTTTTAGGCATTTCTAACGTCCAGATGCTCATGATTTCTTACAGAATAGTTCCCCATAACATTCCTTTACATTACTTGTTAAGTCATTCCCAAGTTGATGAACATTCCTTTAGGTTACAATTTTTGTCACTACAAAAACAGCACTATAAATATTATTTTGCATGTGATTCTTTTTCCCCTTTTTAATAGTCTTGTGGGGATAGAGACTTAGTTGAGATACTGTGGTCAAAGGCAATGTAGTTATGTTGCCCTTTGGACACAGTTCCAAGTTATTCTCCAGGATGTTTGGATAAGTCCATCAACAATGAATTAGTGAATCAGTTACTACACGTTCTCTCCAATATTGATCATTTTATTTTTTTTGACATCTTAGCCTATCTGATTCGTAGGAAGTGGCATAAGGGAATTATTTTAGTTTGCATTTCACTAATCAATAGTGTTTTAGAACATTTTTTCTTATGATTATAGATGGCTTTAATTTCTTGATTTGGAAACCACTTTTCATATCCCTTGACCATTTATCAATAGGAGCATCATTTGCTTTTTTTTTAGGTTTTTGCAAGGCAAATGGGGTTAAGTGGCTTGCCCAAGCCCACACAGCTAGGTAATTATTAAGTGTCTGAGACCAGATTTGAACCCAGGTTCTCCTGACTCCAGGGCCGGTGCTCTATCCACTGCGCCATCTAGCCGCCCCTCATTTGCTTTCTATTAAATTTGATTTAGTTCTCTTATTTTATTTTATTTTATTTATTTATTTTTCAAGGCAATGGTGTTAAGTGATTTGCCCAAGGTCACACAGCTAGGTAATTATTAGGTGTCTGAGATCGAATTTGAACTCAGATCCTCCTGACTCTAGGGCCATTGCTCTATCCACTGCATCACCTAGCTGTGACTAGTTTTCTATATATTTTAGAAATTAGTCCTTATCAGATAAAATAGCTGTGAAAATTTCCCCAGCTTTTTGGATTACTTTTTCCCTCTTTTTTTAAGGTATTTGGGGTTAAGTGGCTTGCTCAAGGCCACATAGCTAGGTAATTATTAAGTGTGTGAGGCCAGATTTGAACTCAAGTACTCCCAACTCCAGGGCCAGTGCTCTATCCACTGCACCACCTAGCCACCCTTCTGGATTACTTTTAATCTTGGATGTATTGGTTTGATTTGTGCAAAACCTTTTATTTTCCTCTATCCTATCTTTCATCATTTAGATTTTTCTTTAACCTTTTCTCTTATACTTCTTCATAATTGCTTTGCTTCTGACTGCAGCCTGACTGTCTGTCCTTTCACCTTTCTCCTCCTAGGATAAAGTTATAAATCCAATTGGGAAATGCAAATTATTCCCTCTTTAAGTCACATCTGTTAATAGTAAGATTTACTCAGTGTTGACATTCTCCCTTCTTTTCCTTTAATATTACATGTCCTTTGTGCCTCTTCCTTTGGTAGTAATTCTCCTCTAATGCCTCTGCCTTCTCCCAGTATAATTCTTTTTTTTTGTCTTCATTGTTTTATATCTGTATTGTAATCCACACCTCTGTCAAATTTTACTCCTTTAACTTATCCTGATGGAAGTACAAATCACAGCAACAATAACCACTATCATGTTATGATTAAGAGCAATTAAATTCTCAAGAGTTAAAGGTATTATCTTCCTTTGAATATATGTAGATAATTCAGTTTGATTGACATATTTTCTTTCCATTTATCTTTTGGTGCATCTTTTGTATCTTGTGCTTGAAAATCAAATTTTCTCTTCAGTTCTGGTCTTTTTATTAGATAAGTTTGAAAACCTCTCTTTTTAAAAAGTCCATCACCCCCCCCCCGAAAGAATATGCTGAATTTTGCAGGGCAGTTGCTGATTCTAGCTTGTAATTCAAATTCCTTTGCCCTCCAGAATATCATTTTGCAGGTCTTCTGATCCTTTAAGGTTGAAACTGATATGACTTGAATAATTGACTTATGACTCACTGATATTTAAATTGCTTCTTTTAGGTAGTTTGTAGTACATTCTTCTATAAATGTGAATTCTGAAATTTGGCTACAATATACCTTGAGGTTTTTACATTCATATTTCTTTCTTAGTGTGATTGATAGATTCTTTCAAGATCTATATTAATCTTTTTGTTCAAGGATAATAGTGCAGTTATCCATGACAATTATTTACAAGATATTCTCCAGGTTTTCAGGTGAGTTACTAATTTATACATTTTCTCTCCTGGGACTATTTTTGGTTTGATTGTTTTCCCTAAGAGTTACTTTACATTTTTTTCTATCATTCAACATTTCTTTTTGGAATCTTGGTGTCTCATAGAGGTATTTATTTCCATTCATCTAATTCAGTTAGCTTTTATGTTTCTTTTTCTTTATAAAGTTCTTTTTCTAAAAAAAAAGATTTTATTTTGAAATTTACATTTTTTTTTGCCTATTCTTGCTTCCCTTTCTCCACGCGTCCCCCCACAGAAGGCAGTCTGTTAGTCTTTACCTTGTTTCCATGGTATACATTGAGCTAAGTTGAATATGATGAGAGAGAAATCATATCCTTAAGGAAGAAACATAAGGTATAAGAGATAGCAAAATTACATACTAAGATAACTGCCCCCCCCCAATTGAAGGTAATAGTCTTCAGTCTTTGTTCAAACTCCACAATTCTTTCACTGGATATAGATGGTGTTCTCCATCACAAATAACCCAAAATTGTCCCTGAGTGTTGTACTGATGTAATGAGCAAGTCCATCAGGGTTGATCATCACCCCCCATGTTGTTGTTAGGGTGCACAAAGTTTTTCTGATTCTGTTCATGTCACTCAGCATCAGTTCATGCAAATCGTTCCAAGCTTCCCTGAATTTCCATCCCTCCTGGATTCTAATAGAACTATAGTTTTCCATGACACACATATTCCACAGTTTGTTAAGCCATTCCCTAATTAAAGGACATTCACTTACTTTGCAAATCTTTTCTAACACAAACAGGGCTGCTATGAATATTTTTGTACAAGTGATGTTTTTACTTTTTTCATCATCACTTCAGGGCATAGACCAGGTATTGGTATTGGTGTATCAAAGGGTGTGCACATTTTCGTTGCCCTTTGGATGCAATTTCAAGTTGTTCTCCAGAAAGTTTGGATGAATTCACAGCTCTAGGAACAATGCATTAGTGTCTCAGATTTCCCACATTGTTTCCAAGAATGATCATTATCCCTTCTGTTCATATTCATCAGTCTGAGAGATGTTTGGTCATAACTTAGAGATACTTTAATTTTTATTTCTTTAGATTTAGAGAATTTTTCATATGACTAAGGATTGCTTTGATTTCCTCATCTGTAAATTGTTTTGAATATCATTTGACCATTTATCAGCTGGGGAATGGATTGCTTTTTGGAAATTTAACTCATTTCTGTGTATATTTTAGAAATTAATCCTTTGTCAGAAACACTAGTTGAAAAATTGGTTTGCAATTTACTACATTTCTTTTGATGGTTATAGTAGTTTTGTCTGTGCAAAAGATTTTTAATTTAATGTAATCAAAATTATTTAGTTTGTTTTAATGATGTTCTCTGTCCCTTCCTTGGTCATAAACTGCTTCCCTTTACATAGATCTGACAGGTATTTTACAATTTGATTTTCTTGTTGGATTATAATATTGTTTTATATGTCTGAATCTTGTATCCATTTTGATCTTATCTTGGTATAGGGTGCGAGGTGTTGGTCTAATCCAAATTTATGCCATAATACCTTCCAATTTTCCCAACAGTTTTTATCAGAGAGAGTTGATTGGTAAGGCAATAAAAAAGTATTACTTTTTGTAGAATTTTCATTTATATTATATTAGCTCGACCTATCCATGAGCAGTTGATATTTGCCCAGTTGTTTAAATCTGATTTTATTTTTGTGTGATGTGTTTTGTTTTTGAGTCTGCCTTGACAGGGAGATTCCTAGGTATTTTACATTGACTGAGGTTACTTTGAATAGGATTTCTCTTTCAAGCTCTTCCTACTGTATCTTGCTACCCATATATAGAAATGTTGAGGATTTATGAGGGTTTATTTTATATTCTGTGACTTTGCTACAGTTGCTAATGGCTTCCAGTAGTTTTTACTTGTACGATCTGGTGCTGAGTGAAGGGAGCAGAAATAGGAAAACAAATAACAAATAATAAGGCAAATATAATATAATATATATATATATATATAATATATAAGATCATATAAGTATTTCCAGTTTTTTTTTACTAAAAATGATTTTTTTTTAGGATTCCCTAGTTATACCATCATGTCATCTGCAAAGAGTTAGAGTTTTGTTTCTTCCTTCCCAATTCTAATTCCTTCAATTTCTTTTTCTTCTTATTGTTGAAGCTAACATTTCTAATACAATATTGAATAGTAGCAGTGATAATGTGCATCCTTGTTTTACCCCTGATCTTATCAGGAGCACCTTTAGCCTAACCCCTTTGTATATAATGTTTGTTGAAGGTTTCATATAGATACTGCATATTATTTTAAGGAACAGCCCATTTATTCCTACACTCTCTGGTGTTTTTAATAGAAATGGGTACGGTATTTTGTCAAAAGCTTTTTCAGCATCTATTGATAGAATCACATAATTTCTGATACGTTTGCTATAGATATAATTAATTATACTAACAGTTTTGCTAGTATCATAATCGAAAAAGGTGAATTCACCACCAATGAGGAGGAAATTAAAGTAATAATTCAGAATTATTTTTCCCAATTGTATTCCAATAAATTTGGCAATTTAAGTGAAATGGAAAAATATTTACAAAAATATAAGTTGCCCAGATTAAATAATCCTATCTCAGTAAAAGAAATTCAACAAGCCATTATTGAACTCCCAAAGAAAAAACCTTGAGGACCAATCCTTTATTCTTGGGACAAATTCTACCTGATCATAATGTATTAAGGTAGGGATAATTTGTTGTAATCATTTTGCTGTGATTTTACTTAATATTTATGCATCTATATTCCTTTTTTAGACAAAATATTTTATTTTATGCATCCCTTAGCATCTTTCCATGACCAGCAGCCTGTTGTTCTGTACCAGGGCGCTCACTACAACCTCCATGTTTCATGCTCTGACTCCAGCAGGGTGAGCACATCCCCATTCCCCATGGAGACTTTCATGTTTCAGAAGATGGAGCGACTTGTATTGTCCATGAACTCAACATGGACCTATGTGTACTGACCCTGCCAACATCTTGATGACCCATGCCAGCTGGATGGGCTGCATGCAGCTGGTGTTCATGATGGCTGTGGCAGGGAGAGACATGAGTGCTGCATCTATATTCTTTAGAGAAATAGCTCTATAATTTTCTTTCTCTGTTCTAACATTCCTGCTTGAGGCATCAGTACAATTTTGGTTTTACAGAAAGAAATAGGCAGAGTTCCATCTTCACCTATTTTTTTAATGAGTTTGTAAAGAATTGGAACTAATTGCTACTTAAATGTTCAATAGAATTCACTTGTGAATACATCTAGCCCTTGAGGCTTTTTCTTAGGAAATTCAATAATGGCTTGTTGAATTTCGCTTTCTGAAATAGGGTTATTTAATCTGGGCAACTTATATTTTTGTAAATATTCATCCATTTCACTTATATTGTCAAATTTGTTGGAATACAGTTGGGCAAAATAATTCTAAATTATTGCTTTAATTTCCTCCTCATTGGTGATGAGTTCACCTTTTTCAATTATGATACTAGCAATTTGGTTTCCTTCTTTCTTTTTTTAAATCATATTGGCCAGAGGTCTATCAATTTTATGGTTTATTTTTTCATAAAACCAATTCTTGGTTTTATTTATTAGTTCAATAATTTCCTTCATGTCAATTTTATTAGTTTCCCCTTTAATTTTTAAAATTTCTTATTTGGTATTTAATTGGGGGTTCTTTCTCTTGTTCTTTCTCTAATTTTTTTAGTTGCATATTTAGTTCATTGATTTTGTCTTTCTCTAATTTATTCATGTAAGTATTTAAAGATATTACATATCCTCTGACATTCATCGTGAGTGAATCCTGTAAGTTTTAGTATGTTGTTTCATTATTGTCATTATCTAGGTTGGAATAATTCATTCTTTCTATAATTTGTTGCTTGATTTAATCATTTTTTAAATGAGGTTATTTAGTTTCCAGTTAGTTCTGGGAGTTTAAATCTCCATGGCCTAATACTGCATGTGATTTTTATTGCATTATGGTGAGAGAAAGATGTATTCACTATTTCTGCCTTTCTGCAATTTATCATTAGGTTTTATGCCCTAGTATATGGTCAGTTTTTTTGTAAGTGCCATGTATTACAGAAAAAAAAAATGTATATTCCTTTGGATCCCCATTCAATTTTCCCCATAAGTCCATCATATCTAGGTTTTCTAAAATTCTATTCTCCTCCTTAAATTCTTTCTTGTTCATTTTATAGTTAGATTTATGTAAATCTGAGAGCAGAATGTTGATTTATCCCACTAATAAAGTTTTGCTGTCTATGTCTTCCTGTAGCTCTTTCAATTTCTCTAAGAACTTGGATGTTATATCATTGGGTGCATGCATAGTATTGAAATTACTTTTTTCTACATGGTACCTTTTAGGAGGATATAGTTCCTTCAGAATATCTCATTCTAGGCTCTTCAATCCTTTAATGTTGCTGAGGCCAGGTCCTGTGTAATCCTTACTGTGGCTCCTTGGTATTAAAATTGTTTCCTTCTGGCTGCTCCTGGATTTTCTCTTTTATCTGATAGTTCTGGAATTTGGCCACAGAATTCCTTGGTGTTTTCATTTTAGGATCTCTTTCAGGAGGGGATTGATATATTCTTTCAATAACTGTTTTGCCCTCTGATTGCATGGTATTAGCTGAGTTTTCCATCAATAAATCCTGTAATATTGAGTTCAGGAATTTTTTTCTCTTCCATGTTTTCAAGAAGACCTAAAATTCTCTTCTTGTCCCTTCTTGATCTATTCTTGAGTTCAGTGGTTTTGCTGATGAGATATTTTACATTTTCTTCTATTTTTTTTCAATTTTGGCTTTTGTTTTTAACAGAATCTTGTTGTCTCATGAAGTCATTGGTTTCCACATATCCTATTCATTTTTTAGAGAATTTTATTCATTTACCTTTTGTAACTCTGCCCAAGTGTAGGTTTTAGAGAATTATTTTCTTTTTGCATTTGCCTAATTGAGGATCTGAGAGAATTGTTCTTAATTTGTATTTGTTCAATTATATTTTCCAAGGATTTGTTTTCTTGTTCTGAGATGTTAATTTTCTCTTGCATGATGTTAATTTTCTCTTGAGCTTCTTTTCCCAATTTTTCCAATTGATTTTTAAAAATCTTTCCTGATTTCTTCAAGGAAGTGTTTCTGGGCTGGAGACCAATTAATATTCCCTTCAGGAGTGCTAGATCTCTCTGGGTAAGAATCTATTTCTTCTAAATATTTTCCCATAGGCCTCATTTCTTCATTTTCTTAGGATCTTGTGTTGGAGGAGTGGCTGGCTCTTAGATGTTTGCTTTTGAACTCCCTAGAGCTTTTGTTCACGTGGCTTAGTAATTTAAGGGTCTGCCAGTAGGTGGTGCTAATTGCTTTCTCTGGAATGTTTGAGGCCCTCAACTGCAGGTTCTGAGTTGATCTTGAAAAATGGACTGGGCCCTGGCAGAGGGAGTCAATCTTCCTTTTAGCTGAGTGAACTCTGTTGCCCACAACCGATTTTGTGGTTTTTGCTCATTTTGATAGATGAGCTCTTTTCCTGGGTCACAGCAAGGATAGTTCCTTACCACTCAACTATAGCTCTTCTGGTGCTAACAGTTTGATTTTTGATGTTAGGGTACCCCAACCTCAACCAACCTGTTGCACTAAACTTCAAACTTGCTTGTTACCCTTACTTTTGGGGATGTTTCACTACTGGCTTTCTACTCTGAGAACTGAGCTAAGAACCTCCCACTTGTTTTCCAGCTCCCATGCATATGCTGAGTAATCTCCCCTTTTATCCACACTTGACAGAACTTTTCTGAAGTTCCTTCACAATAAAATGAGTATTTTTATTTCTGTTGGCTCTATCACTGTGAGGCTTTTTAAAAATCTTCTTTTAAAGTTCTTTGGGAATACTTCTTGCCACTATCTTGGGTCTCTCCCCATTAGTTCACTAAGATCTCTTTTTAAAGTTAAGAATATTGAGACTGAGAGAGGTTAAATGACTTAAATACATGACTAGTAGCTATCTATTGATGTGGAATTTTCATCTAGATTTTCCTGATTCTAAATTCAATAATATACTATGCCATATAGACACTATTTCCAGAACTAATAAAATACTTATTTTTATACAATTATTCAAGTGCCTTTATTTTTTCAAAATACCATTTAAGTTCAAGAAGAAAGCTTAAAAAATGAAGCAATATTGACTTATATGCCTAGACAAAGTAGTATATTGGTGATTCAAAAGACCATTTCAAAGAGAAAACAAGAAATTATACCCTGAAAACTGAGCACATGATTGGAGTAAAATGATTGTGTTAAGTGACTTTTCTCATTTAATGTGGCACAAAAAAGCAAGGATGAGAAGTGTTATGTCAACTCTCTAAAGCAAAGGATAAGTAAAATACATTCAATGGGGTGAGAGGTATAAGTGACAGAGTTGGCAGAGTACAAAAATTAGGGTTATGCAATGCAGATGGGGGTAGAACTAAGAAGCTTACTAAAGACAAAGCAACTTCTCACTTGAACCTTTTACAAAAACATTAAATAAATAATTACTCTGCACAAATTCTAGAAAGGTCGAACCACAGAAAGATAGAGTGAAACATTTTTTTTTAGGTTTTTGCAAGGCAATAGGGTTAAGCAACTTGCCTAAAGCCACACAGTTAGTTAATTATTAAGTGAATGAGACAAGATTTGAACTCAGGTACTCCTGACTGCAGAGCAGGTGCTCTATCCACTGCTCACCTAGCCATCCTGGAGTGAAATATTTTTTACCAGCTAAGACACCTTAAAAGATTCGCAGGGTGGGAGAGAAGTGCAGCTCATCTAAAACCACACCAGCACAGATGTGGTCTCATAAAATCAAGACCAAGCCTCTAGGTATCTGATGAAGTGGTGGCAGTGGCAGTTTCCTGATTTCTCAGTTCAAAGATGTTTCAAACAATTTGGAAGGTCGACAGGAAAGGTCAATTATAACTGGGTGACTGTAGATTACAGTGAAGCTGAGACTATTCCAGTACAGTGCCAAACCACCCAAACTAGGAACCATCCTTGGAAACCACTAAACCAACAGTACCAGTAATTGCTGCTGGAGTTCACTGAAGAAATTAAATCTTTAAAAATTCAAATTAAGCAAATGAAAGTTAATGACTTTATGAGAAATTAAGCAAGAATAAAAAAATAATGATAAAAAGTAGGCAATGTGAATTGTCTTATTGGAAAAATAACTGACCTAGAAAATAGATATAGAAGAGATAATTTAAAAAAATATTGGAGGATCTGAAAGCCACAATCAAAAAGAGTTTAGAAATTTTCTTTCAAAAAAATTGCAAGGAAAAACTACTCTGACATTCTAAAACTACAGGGTAAAATAGAAATCAAATAAATTGATAGATCACCAGAGGAAAGTAATTCAAAACAAAAATTCTCAGCTTTATGATAGCCTAATTCCAGAACTCCCAGGTCAAGGAGAAAATTGGCAATTAGTTAGGGAAAAAACACAATTCAAGTCTTGTGAAGCCAAAGATAAGAGCACATTGGTTTTTTTTATTGAAATTTTATTTAGTTTTTTCAATTGCTTAAAAAAGTAAGTTAAAACATTCTTCCATTTTCAGGTTTATAACTTCCATATTTTTTGTCAACCATTTCTTACCTCAACCCTCCACAAGGCAACAAAAAATTCTCATGGGAGTCACACATGTACAATCCTATTTAACAATATTGTATTAGTTATATTGTGAAAGAGGAATTAGAATTAAAGGGCAAAAATATGTGAAAAAAAGTAAAAATATAATAGAAGTTTGCAAAAAGTGAACATGGTATACTTTGCCCTACATTCAGAATCCATAGTGTGTTCTATGGATGTGGATGACATTTTCCTGAACAGGTCTCTCGGGATTATCCTTGAACCCTATAGTGCTGAGAGCAGCTATATCCATAATAATTTGACCACCTCACAATGTTGTATTTATTGTGCAAAATGGTCTCAGGTCACTTCACTCAAGATAAGCTCATGCAAATCTTTCCATGCATCTCTAAAGTCCTGCCAAACATGATTTCTTACATCATAACACAACATAATATTCATATTCCATAACTTGAATAGCCATTCCCCAATTGATGGGGTTCTCCTCAATTTCTAGTTCTTTGCCACTACAAAATGTTTACCATAGATATTTTGAAAATATGAGAATTGTCCCATTTCTATGATCTCTTTGGAATGTAGACCTGAAAGTGGTATTTCTGGATCAAAATGTATATGACATATAGTTGTAAATGTTAATGTTGTATGTGAGTTTATTTCTATTCTGCTACTTTGCTTTAATTTTTGTTTCAAGCAGTTTTTTTAACTTGATTTTCTAGAATTCTCTAAGTATACTATGACATGATCTTCAAAGATAGAAAATTTTGTTTCTACATTGCCTAATCTATTCTTCTAATTTCTTTATTTTCTCTTATTACCAAAGCTAATATTACTAATTCAATATTGAATAGTACTTATGATTAGAGGAATCCTAATTTCACTCTTGAGTTTGGAAATGTAGCTAACTTTGCTCTTTACATTAGATGTTTAAAGATGATTTTTGATAAATTCTGATTATCTTTTTAAGAAAATGAATTCATTTTTAATAATCTATAAGTTTTCTAATAATAATGGGTGCCGTATTTTTAAAAGGTATTTCAGCATGTATTGAGATAATCATATGATTTCTTCTAATTTTGTTATTGATATGTTCAATTATGTCAATTTTCCCTAATATTGAACCATTTCAGCCTAAATTGCACAAATCCTACCTGATCATGGAGTATTAATCCAGTGATATTGTTGTAATATATTTAATAAAATTTTTATATAAAATTTTTGAATCATTATTTATTATGGACATTCATTTAAAATGCTTTCATTTGGACTCTTCCTGTTTACGTTATCAGTATGATATTGTTACCATAAAAGGATTTTGAGGAATATCTTATTTTTTTGAAAAATAGTTTAATTAAATTTAAATTGACTGTTCCTTAAATAATTGGTAGAATTCATTTCTTAATTCACCTAACTCTGGAGATTTTTTTTCTTAGGCAGATTATTGATGGTTTCTTCAATTTCTTTTTCAGAAATGGGGTTATTTCACTTGATTACTTCTTTGTTTAAAAGTATATTTAACTATATTATTAAGTATATTGTATAATATTATTTCAAAATTTTATTAGATTTTTGTAAATATTCATCCATTTCACTTATATTATCAAAGGTTTTTGGCATAAATTTGGGCAAAATAACTCCAAAATATTACTTTAATTTTCTTCTCATTGGTGGTATTTATCCTTTTTGGTTTTAATAATTATAATTTACTTTTCTTCTTTCTTCAATTAAAAATCAGATTACCTAACTATATTTTATTGTTTTTTTCATAAAATCAACCTCTTTACTAATTAGATCATTGCTTTTTTACTTTCAATCTTATTATTTCTCCTTTGAATTTTTTAAGAATTTCTGATTTGGTATGTAATTGGAGTTATTTTGTTCTTTTTCCTAAGGTTTTTAGTTGCATATCCAATTCATTAATTTCCTTTGTCTCTTTTTCAATCATATAAGAATTTAGAGATAGAAACTTTGTCCTAAAAGCTGCTTTGACTGCATACCATTAGTTTTGTTATTAAGTTTTCTTGTTCCTATTGCCTTGGATAAAATTGTTGATTATTTCTCTGATCCATTCATTCTTTAAAATTAGGTTACTTAGATCCAATTACCTTTTAATTTATATTTTTTTTGCAAGGCTAATGTGGTTAAGTGGCTTGCCCAAGGCCACACAACTAGGTAATTATTAAGTGTCTGAGACCAGATTTGAACCCAGATACTCCTGACTCCAGGGTTGGTGCTTTATCCACTGCACCACCTAGCCACCCCATTAATTTAGTTTTTCATGATTTTTTATTACATGAAATTTTATTACATCATGATCTGAAAAATATGAATTTAATATTTCAGCCCTTCTGTTCTTGGTTGTGAAGGTTTTTATGCCCAGCACATAGTCAGTTTTTATTTTGTTGCCATGATCTGCAGAGAAAAATACATTCCTTTCTATCCATATTTAATTTTCTTCATAGAAGAATCATATCTATGTTTTCTAAAATAGTGATTACCTTCTTATCTTTATTCTTGTTTATTTTGCAGTTAGATTTATCTAATTATGAAAGAGGGAGAATGAGGTCCACCATTATTATAGTTTTGGTGTCTATATCTTTCTATAAATCTTTTAACTTTTTCTCTCAGAATTGTATGCTATGACACTTGGTTCATATATGATTAAAATGATATTAATTCATTGCCTATTATAACTTTTACTAGGTATAATTTTCTTCCTTATTCCTTTTAAAATGAGATCTATTCTTGTTTTTGTTTTGTTTGAGATCAAGATTTCTACTCCTGCTTTTTCACTTCAGTTAAGGTATAATATATTCACCTCCAGCTTTTTTCATTTACCCTTTGTGTATATCTGCTTCAAATGTGTTTCTTTTAAATAACATACGGTAGGATTCTGTTTATACTTTTCTTTTTCTTTTCCCCTTATCCTTTCTTATCAGTTTGTTGCTTTTGACTGCTTCTTAACAACTAACCCTTTCTTTCTATCAGTCTTTTTTTCCTTCTTTTTCCTTTAAGTTTTCTTTTTCTTTATCTTGACTTTTACTTTCACTCTCCTTTTTATCAGTCTTTTCTTCTCTTTGCTTTCCCCTTCTGCCATACATTACCATAGGGTGGGATAAAATTTTAAAACCAATTGGAAACATATATGATTCCTTTTTGGGGAAAAATCTGTTTAGTGTATGATATATTCAGTGCTCACACCCTCCATTATTTCCATCTGCTATAACAGGTCTTTGTGCCTCTTTCCTGTGATGTCATTTATCCTCTTATGTTTAACTTTCTCCAAATCATTCCTTTAGGGTCTTGGTTGTTTTAAACCAGTCTTATATCCCAATCCCTCTGTCAAAATATATTCTTTTTAACTGTATTGATAGAGGTATAATTCTCAAGGGTTGATTGATTAATTTACTTAAAACAATAATAACACAAAGTCACTTCATACCCACAGCTTCTGTCCAAATGCATTCCAATCATCTGTACCATTAGAAATATGCTTCTCAAGAGCCATAAACATTGTCCAATTATAATTAATTTTTACCATAGACCCCTCTTTCCAAGTACCTTCTATATAAATGCAATCTTAATGAGCTAAAATATCATTTAAAGGAAAATCAGTTCATGATCCATTTATACTTTTCCTCTCTAAGTGCATTCCCTCTAATTAAGCAAAAATCACTTTTTAATCTATTTTGTCCAGACCCTCTAAGTAGACTCTCTCCCAATATGGCAGTAGAATTACAGCCTTCATGAGCAAAATCACATCAGGATTCCTTTATATCCATATCCGCTAATTACCATGGCTTCAAATATATTTCTAATTCTCATACATAGCTCTCATTTCTTCTTTTTTTTCTATCGTTCTTCCTGTCTTTTTTGGATTTAAAAATCATTTTTTGAGCTCTTTCAAGAGACCCTTTTGAATTTGAGGCCAATTCATAAACTTGTTGAAGCAATTTGTCTCTGCTTTCCTCTTCTAAGATGACATTTTTTATAATCCCTGTGGTTGCCACTCATTTTGTCTTTTTATTCATTTTGATTGTTGAGCTCTAATCCTGGCATACAATGAGTATAGTCCAAAACTTTTTTGCTAGGGCCAGGATCTTGCCTCTGAATTATCATTTGCCAAAGTGTTGCCTATGGAGACACTTGTTCCCTCCTATATTCCGGGGCATTACACATGCAGTGTTTTATTTCCCAACTCAATCCTGTTTGTTGCATCAGCATTCATAGGGATAGAATTTTGTCTTCTATGCTTTTCCACTCTCTTGTTTCCCCTAGGCTATACTTCCCCTTTTCTCAAGAGACTGACCTTTACTATTGCTCCTCCATGATATATTGATTTGAGAGGTTTTTAAATTTTAGTTTTTTGTTTTCTTGGGCTGGATCTGTGATTCTCAGGTCTGTATAGAAGCTTTATTGAAAGTTGTTTCAGGGAAAAGTTCTGGGAACTTCTTAGTTTCACACCACCATCTTGATTTCACCCCAGAAAATCCAAGATGGCACAATATTTAGCAGCTTCCACATTAAAGGATTAGAGGACTGGGAATATGATATTCCAGAAAGTAAAAGAGCCTGTAATAAAACAAAGAATCAGATACCTAGAAAAACCGAATATAATTCATCAGGAAAAAATGAACTTTCAATGAAATATTGAATTTTCAAGAATTTTTGAAGAACATGACTCAAGAAACTAGAGATGTAAAAAAGAAAAGGAATTCATAAGGGGTTTAAGGAGGTTAAATTGTTTGCATTCTCACATGGGAAGATGAAACTTGTAACTCTTAAGAGCTTTATCATTAGGGCAGGTATGAGTTGACTAAAAAGAGATCTTATCTAAAAGAATAAAATTAAGGAGCGAATGAAAAATGTACCAAGTGAAAATGGAGTATTAAGAAGTTAAATGATCTCACATAAAAAAGGCAAAAATACCCTTTTACAATGGAGAAAAACAGATGGCAGATAATAAGAGTGAGTGAATCTGTCATCAAATTTGGCTCAAAGAAAGAATAACATAAACACAAAACTCCAAAAAGAATTCTATCTTACTATAAGGGAAAGTAGTAGAGGAAGAAGATATGAGAAGGGAGGATTATAGAAAGGAGAACAGATGAGAGAGAGAGAGTAGTCAGAACACTTTAGAGAAGGGCAGAGGTAAAGCAGAGAGAATAAATTGAATAAAGGGAGATAGGATGGAGGAAAATACAGTCATCAAAATTAATTGTGAAAAAAATTAAACAACTTTCTCTGATCAAGCTCTTTTTTCTCATACATATAGAGAACTGAGTCAAGTTTATAAAAATGGTAGCCATTTTCTAATTGATAAATAATCAAAAGATATGAAGTTTTAATATTAATTAACCAAAACTATTTCTAGTCACACTATTGATTTGGGAAATATAAATTAATACAATTTTGAAGTTTTACCTCATATCTATTAGATTGGTTAATAAGACAAAAAAAGGAAAGTGACAAATGTTTGTGGAGTTGGGTGGAAAAAGAGATATTAATTCAATATTGGTGGAGTTGTGAAGTGATTGAAGCAGAGCAATTAGGAATTAGGCTTAAGAGGCAATAAAACAATACGTACTCTTTGATCCAACTATACCACTACTAGGTTTGTATCCCAAAAGAAATAAAAAAGAACATAAAAGAAAAGTTACAAAAAATATTTGTGGCAGTTCTGTTCTGGGGGAAAACAATTTGAAGTTGAGGGGATACACATGAATTATGGGGGTGGCTGAATAAATTGTGGTATTTCATTATGATGGAATATTATTCAGCTTAAAAATGTTGAGCAGTATGGTCTCAGAAAACTTGAAAGGTCTTACATGAAAAAAACTAAATTGTGCTTGATTCAAATCTACAGCTATATTGTTAGAATGCCACCTATGAATGACTTTGCTTTTCTAAGCAATACAAATGTTCCAAGATAAATCTGAGCGACACATGATGAAAAATGGTATTTATTTCCAGAGAAAGAATTGCCAGTGTCTGAAGATAGATTAAATCATATTTTTTACTTTATTTTTTTCTGGAGGTTTTTTTAATTTCTATTTTTATTTTTCAATATGAAGATTATGGAATTCTTTTTTCATAACTATGCCTGTATATACATACATACATACACACACACACACACACACACACACACACACACACATATATATATGCATATATATATATGCATATATAACCTATTTCAAATTGCCTTCACAATAGTGTGGGAGTTGGAGGCAGGAGGATGGAAAAGAATTTGCAATTCAAATTTTTAAAAATGAATATTAAAAATGTTTAATTGTTATTGGGGAAAATAAAATATTGAATCAAAATTATGAATTGAGAATTAAGAAAAACATGCAACCTGGTATCTAATACAAATTGTGCTTTTCAGATATCCTTTTTTTATATTCTCATGAACTTTTAGCGGTTAACCTTTAGTTTTTGTGTTTTGTAAATTCTGCCACACACACCTCTCACCCAAATAATAGACATCATATATCTATATCATCTATATCTATATCTATATCTATATCTATATCTATATCTATATCTATATCTATATCTATATCTATATCTATATCTATATCTATATCTATCTCTATCATCTATATCTATATCTACATCCACATCCACATCCACATCCACATCCACATCCACATCTACATCTACATCTACGTTTACATCCACTTCTATATCTACATCTATATCTATATCTATCTTTATCCATATCTGTATCTGTGTCCATGTCCCTGTTGGTATTCATATCCATTTCCATATCTATCTATCTATCTATCTATCTATCTATCTATCTATCTATCTATGTATCTGTCTATATATCACAAGTTGTATAGCCATTCCACAGTTGATGGACATTCACTCAATTTCCAATTCTTTGACATCACAAACAGAGTTGCTATGAATATTTTTGTACAAGTATGTTTTTACCCTTTTTCATGAACTCTTCAGGGTATAGACACAAGTAGTATTATTGTTGGATCAAAGGGTATGCATATTTTTATTGCCATTTTGAGCATAATTTCAAATTGCTCTCTAGAATGTTTGGATGAGGTCACAACTCTACCAACAGTGTATTAATGTCCTAGATTTCCCATATCCCTTCCAATTTTGATCATTGTCCTTGCTGGTCATATTGGCCAGTATGAGTGGTGTGAGGCGGTAGCTTAGAGATGCTTTAATTTTCATTTCTCTAATAAGTAATGATTTAGAGCAATTTTTCATATGCCTATGGATTGCATTGATTCCCTCTTCTATAAATTTCCTTTGCATATTCTTTGACCATTTGTCAACTGGGGAATGACTTGCTTTTATTTTTATAATTTTACTCAATTCTCTCTCTCTCTCTCTCTCTCTCTCTCTCTCTCTCTTTTTCTCTCTCATATGTTTGTGTGTGTATTAGAAATGAGTCCTTTCTCAGAAATACTAATTGTAAAATGTATTTCCCATTTTACTATATTTATTTTGATCTTGGTTTCAGTGGTTTTGTTTGAGCAAATTTTTTTTAATTTAATGTGACCAAAATTATCATTTGTTTGTAATGATGTTATCCATCTCTTCCATTCTTATAAATTGCTTCCCTTTTCATAGATCTGAAAGGTAATCTATTGCTTGATCTCATAGTTTGCTTATAATATTGTCTTTGATATATAAATTCTGTACCCATTTTTATCATATCTTGTTAAAGGGTGTGAGATGTTGGTATATTCCAAGTTTCTGCCATACAAACTTCCAATTTTCCCAATAATTTTAATTGAAAAAAAGTTTTATCCCAGAAGCTGGACTCTTTGTGTTTATCAAAAAGCAGATTACTATAATCATTTCCTACTTTATCTTTTGCACCTAGTCCATTCCACTGATACATTATTCTATTTCTTAGCCAATACCAGATAGTTTTGATGAGTGATGCTTCATAATATAATTTTAGATATGGTGGGGCTAAACCCCCTTCTTTAAACCTTTTCTTCATTAAATCCCAAGAAATTCTTGACTTTTTATTTTTCCATATGAATTTTATTACAATTTTTTCTAGCTCATTAAATTATTTTTTGGGAATTTTTATACTATACCACTTGGTACATCCATATTTAGTATTGAAATTGCTTCATTTTCTATGGAGTCTTTTAAGGAGGATATAGTTTCCTTTCTTATCTCTTTTAATTCTATCCATTTTTGCAGCTGCTTTGTCTGAGATAAGCATTGCTACTCCTGCTTTTTTTCAATTCAGCTGAAGCAAAATATTTTTTCCTCCAACCTTTTACCTTTACACTTTTTGTATCTCTGCTTCAAATGAATATCTTGTAAGCAGTATATTGTAGGATTCTGGTTTTTAATCCAGTCTGCTATTCTCCTATATTTATGAATCACCTATTCACATCATAGTTATAATTAATTTATTGCCCTCCATGTTATCTTCCCTCTATTTGTATTTTTCCCTTTTTTCCCTTTATTCATATTCCCCAATATTTTTCTTCAGAATATCCCCACCTTCAGTGTGTTTTCCTCCTTGTATCCACTCCCCCTTCTTTCCCCTTTCCCTTCCTCCTTCCCTATTTTGTGTTAATTCCTCATTTTCTCCCCTCCCCCTTTCCACTTTTAATACTTGAAAGATGTGTGTATGTTAACTTTAAGCCAAATCCGAAGAGAGTGAGATTTAGTCATTTCTCACCTCCTACCTTCTTCCCTCTATTTCAATAGGGCCTTTGAACCTCTTTATGTAATGTGATTTATCCCATTCAATCACCTCCATTCTCCAATTTTCTTATTGTCCCCCCTTTAAGGAGATATTGTTTGGAAATCATTCTATCAGTCATAGGTAAGTCATGAGTGCCCATCACTTCTGGCTAAGTATATTCTCCCTTATATAGCTTTAGTTCTCAAGAGTTATGAGAATCTTTCTCCCAAGTGAGGAAGTAGACAGTTTCATACTATTGGAAAACAGTTTTTATTTCTTTCTCCCTTTTTCTGCCTTTTCATGTGATCCTTGAGTGTCCTATGTGAAACCCAAATATTCTATTTATCACTGATCTTTTCATTAGGAAATGTTGGAATTTTACTATTTTGTTGAATATGCATCTTTTCCACTGGAACAGTAGGCTCAGTTTTGCCACATAGCAATTCTTGGCTGCATACCAAGATACCTTGCTCTTTAGAATATCTTATTCCAGGTCCTTCAATCCCTTAATGTTGATGCATCCAGGTCCTTTGTAGTGCTTAATGTGGCTCCTTGAAATCTAAAATGTTTTTTTTTCTCCTTGCTGCTTGCCAAATTTTCTCTTTTATCTGATAGTTTTGGAATTTGGCCACAATATTCCTTGTTTTTTTTTTCATTCTGGGATCCCTTTCCATAGGGGATTGTTGTATTCATTCAACAACTATTTTGTCCTTTGTTTCCATAATATCAGGGAAATTTTCCATCACTAAATCTTGTAACAGTGAATCCAGACTTTTTTACTCTTCAATGTTTTCAGAAAGCCCAAGCATTCTTAATTTGTCTTTCCTGAATTTATTCTCCAGGTCAGTGGTTTAGCTGATGAGGTATTTTACATTTTCTTCTATTTTTTCAATTTTTTAGATCTGTTTAATATATACTTGTAGTCTTATGAGCTCATTAGTTTCCAGATTCCATTCCTTTTTTAAGAGAAGAATTTTCTTTATTTCCCTTTGCAACTCCTTTTCCAATTGGTCAATTTGATTTTTTGAAGGAGTTTTACTTTGCCCAATTGAGATATGAGAGAATTTTTTTTCTTTTTTTTTGCATTTGTCCAATTGTGTTTTCTAAATATTTCTTTTCTTGTTGCAAAGCATTTATTTTGTCTTGAGTTTCATTTCCCAATTTATTTTTAAATTCCTTCCAGATCTCTTCTAAGAGTCTTTCTGGGCTACAAGCCAATTTATTTTCTCCTCAGAAGTTCTAAATCTTTCTGAATTAGGGACTTTGACTTCAAAGTAGCCTTCAAAGGACCACCCTTTCTGCTAGCCTTTCTTCATTTTTTCTAGGATCTTTTGTTGTGGGAAGAGGGGTTGATTCACAGACCTTTGGTAATGAAAACCATAGAGGTTTTGCTCATTGGGCTTAGATGCTTCAAGTGGGCTGCCCACTAGGGAGTGCTAGATGCATTCTCTGGAGAGTCTGTGAGTTTGATTTGTGGCCTACTCTCTATGCCTGGGGATTTGGGTGGAGCATTAGCTTCCAAATTATCCTTTGAGAGTATGGGCTGGGCCCTTGTGCTATTTAGTCAGTCTTATTATTCAGTCACCACTGAAAGAGATCTGCTGCCCACACCCGAGCATGGGTGGGGGCTTGTGGAGATCTTCAGTGTGTTCCATCTGGGAAGTATCCCTTTCTCTCACAGGGAATGTGGGAAGGTTCAACTGGAAACAAGGGGTCTCTGTTCAAAATATGGGTCATGTGGCCCTGGTCTTCCTGGCCAGCAGAACTGACCAGAGTGATGTCTAGTTGCCACACAGCAGTTCTCCCACCCAGTATGCTGCTCTCCTCCCTGCTCTCAAAACAAAGATTGCAAGGCTGTTGTTACATTAGTCCTGGTTCTCACCCTGTTGCCCCTGCAATGGCTATTTGCTCTCTGCCTCTAGATCACCCACATTCCTCTGAGACAGACCCTGTTCTTCTCCTTTGCTCTTTCTGGATATTTTGGATTTGTTTTCTGTTAAGAGGCTTGATTAATATAAATTTGCAGGGAAAGCCAGGAGACCTTACATCTTGGCTGGAAGTCTATTTTCCACTTTTTTTGTGATTTCTTTGGGATACCAAACTAGAATGTATAATTTTGGATCATTATTACAGCTATTTAGACAGAGTTCCTAATTACTCTCCAAACTGATGGATTAGTTTGCAACTACATGAAGATTGTATTAGTACCCCCAAGACCCTTCATTTTCTTTTTGTGACATGTCAGTCAGATAGGTTTGAGATAATACCTCAAAGTTATTTTAACGTGCATATGTCCAATTAGAATCATTTAGAGAAATTCTTTTTCTTATAACTATAGTGATCATTTTTTTTTCATCTGAAACTATTCATATCCTTTGACCTCATATTCATTTCAGTCTTTAGAGAAGTAGAAAGCAAAATACCTAAGAACTTCTTCTATAAGCTTTTGTATGTTGTCTTATTGTCAATCTCTGATAAAATTTTGATTATTTCTATTATTTTTACTTGAGCTACTCATTTAGTCTTAGATAATTTAGCTTCCAAATAATTTTTACATTATATTTTTGGCCCTTTTTCCTTTTTTCTTTTATTGAATACTGATATGAAAAAAGGTGCATCTAGTGTTTCTGCCTTTCTGAAATTGACTGAAAAGTTTTTATGCCCTAGTATTTAGTTTCTGTATTTATTCTCTATCATTGAGAAAAAAAATATTTATCCATTCAATTTTTCTCTAGATGTTTATGATTTCTTACATTTCTGAAATTCTATTCACCTTCTTAACTACTTAGCTGCTTATTTTGTGACTAGATTTAGCTTATTCTGAGAGAAAAAGAGAGAGGTTGAGTTCCTTTACTAATATAGCTTTACTGTCTACATTTTCATGTTATTCACTTATTTTCATCTGCAAGAATTTGGTGCATTACCACTCGGTGCATACATGTTTAGTATCAATCATTTTTCACTGTCTTTTACCTTTTACCAAGTAGTTTCCTTCCTTTTCTCTTTTAATTAGAACTATTGATATTTTTCTTTGTCTATCAATATTGCTATCCTTATTTTTATTAATTCATTTGAAGCATAATATATTCTTCTCCAGTCTCTTACTTTATGTGAATTCATTTTTAAAAATGTATTTCTTGTCAACAACCTATTGTAGGATTCTAGATAGTAAACTACTCTGCCAACCTCTTTTTTATTGGAGAACTTACCCCATTTACAATGACTGTTGTGATTACAAATTGTGCATTTCCCTCTAGCTCATTTCCTCCTCTTTCATACTGTTCTCTCTCCTTTTACCCTAACTTTTCTTACGAGTGTGTAAACTCCCTCAATCTATTCTCAGTTTTGTCATCTCTTTGCTTTTCTTCTTCCTCCTATGTATGTCTTTCCTTATATAACCACTTCTTACCCTTTCTTTCCCCTTTCCTTTCATATCTCCCTATAGAGTAAGGGAAATTTCTAAACCTAAGTGACTGCTTTTTTTCCCTTTAAGCAAAATCTGGTCAGAAAAGAATTCAAGTAATGCTCATTCTCCCCTTCTTTCCCTCTTCATGTGATTCTAGTTGCTCCATTATGCCTCCTCCTTTCCTTTTTTCCCAATGTAATCCTTTTCTTTGCTTCTTATCATAATTTTTATCTCATCACATCAAAATCAGCTTATACTTACCCCTTCTTTCCTTATAAAACTCTTTTAAGTGCTCTAAGAGAGAAACAATACTTAAGAACTGCAAGTATCACCTCCCCAATTATGGATGTAAATGATTTAATCTTATTCAATAGCATGCTTTTTTTCTTTCCCGTTAATAGTATTTTTCCAGTTAAATGTAAAGACAATTTTTCCACATTCATTTATGCAAGAGTTTGAGTTTCAAAGTTTTCCCTCCCTGTTAGTCCTCCTTATTTTTTAAATTGATGGTTTCTTTTTCCAAATATATGCTATGAAAGTTTTATTCAACATTCATACATACGCATGTGCATATTTTTAAGTTACAAAGTTTCCTTCACCTTCCCTTCCCATCCCCCTCCCCTTACCCGAGAACAGTGAGTTTAACATTGTACATTCTTATTTTTGATAAACATGTTTATAGATTAGTCATTTTTAGTATGAGGAATTAGAATCAAGGGACATAGATACATAGATATTTTTTATAAAGGGTTCATCAGATTCTGATGCATTTCTTATTTTTATCTTTTGTTTTTGTTTTATATTTTTCTTCCTCTGGGTGGAGATAGCTTTGTCCATATCCAATATAATACATTCCTCTAGGTTTCTGAACTACTGTGAGGAGTGCTTCCATCAATGTTGTTCATCTACCAATGTTGTTGTTGATGTGTACATTATTTTCTTGATGATACTCCCTTTGTTGAGCACCAGATCCCATAAGTTTTTCCATGCTTCTTTAGATTTCTAGCAATTATAGTTTCTTGTAGAACAATAATATTCTGTATGATCTATAACTTGTATAGCCATTCCCCAATTGATGGGCATTCATTCCATCAATTTCCAATTTTTCGCCACTACAAAAAAGACCTGCTATGAATATTTTGAAACGTGGGGATTTTCCCATTTTTTTATGATTTCTTATGGATATAGGCCTAGAAGAAGAATTGCTGGGTCAAAGAGAATGAGCATTTTATTTTTCTTTGGGCATACTTCCATATTGCTTTCCAGAATGGTTGGATCAGTTCACAACCCCACCAGAAATGCATCAATGTCCCAATCCTCCCACAACCTCTTCATTGACCATTTTCCCTTTTTCTCATATTGACCAATCTGATGAATGTGAGGTGATACCTCATAGTTGTTTTAATTTTTATTTCTATAATCAACAAGAATTTGAAACACTATATATGATTATTTTATAGCTTATTTTCTTCATTTGACAATTGTATATTCATATCCTTTGATCATTTATCAAATGGAGAACATCTCTCCCCTACTTTAAGACAAATAATCTGATATTTTAAACATGTACAATTATGTTAAAATATTTACATATTAGTTATATTGTGAAAGAAACATCATAAAAATGGAAAAACATGAGAAACAGGCGAAACAAAAAAATTACACATTTGAAATTAATATTTGTTTTCTGAATGTGGGTAGCACTTTCCATCACATGTCCATCAAAACTTGCACTTTCAACAAAATAGGGGGACCTTCAAATTTTTCTGATAAATAGATCAAAGTTAAACAGAAAATCTAATCTTCAAATACCAGACACAAAAAATAAAAAAAAATACAAGACACAAGAAATACATAAAAAGATAAACAGTAAATGTTTTAAAAAAAACTGTTTTCAATAAGATTATACTGTTTGCCTCCCTACATTGGAAGATAATACTTGTAATTCCTCAGAAATTTATTACTAATAGGACATTTAAAAAAGAGTATAGTTAGAAGGTGTGGGTATAAATTAAAGAATGAAAAAAATTTATAATACAGGAAGAAAAGGGAGGGAAAAGAAGATAAAGCACATAACATGAAGAGGCATAAAGGACCTCTTATAGTAGAGGGAAAATAAAGAGAGGTTGAGTACTAATTGATTTGTTCTATCAGGAGATTTCTATCAAACAAGAAATAACATACATTTCCAATAGAAATTAGAAATTTATCTTACTCTGCAGTGAGTTTGGAAGAGAAAAAACAAAGAAAAAGAAAGTGGTCTGATAGAATGGAAAAAAGATTGAGGAAGATGGTGATTAAAACAAAGAACTGGTGAGGAGGAATAGTGTTAAAGGAGTGGAAAAAGTATAAAGGAGAAAATATGATGGAGCATATATTAATGCTAAAGGAATGAGTAATCATAACAGTTAATATGAATGGGATGAATTATACTATTAAGAGGAACAGAAATCAGAGAGGATTAAAAATCATAATCCACATCTATTCTTTATAACAAACACAACTGAAATAGAAAAATGCACATTGGATAAGGGTAAAAAGATGGACCAGAATATATTATATTTCAATTGTAATTAAAAAAAAAAACAGAACCAGAGTAAATATAAACAAGAGATAAGGAAGTTAACTGCATCTTGCTAAGGCGAGGCTTGAGACTGCTCATGGCCTTTTCAAGCAGGAGCCTCAGGTGCTAGTAGATTGCTAGCTGTGCCAGGTTGTCTGGACTAGTCAAACCAGCTATGCAGGGAGTCTGGGGATTGCAATTTGCCTTCTGTGCTGTGACTGGAGCACTCATAACTGTCCTGTTGTACTCCTGGATGAAATACCCCAGCTGTTGATCTTTATTGGAGTAGACAACCTCTACCTCTACCTGACTTCTCCACATTACTCCTACCCTGAGCTATGCTCATTTTCCTCTCAAGTGAAACAGACCTTTCCTGAAATCTTTCCAAGTTATATTAAACTGGAAAATTGATCCACTCTGTTTTATTTTGGGTTATATTCTGTCACTTGAAACTCCATTTAGAGACTAGAGTGGATATTGTTTATGAGCATAGCTTGGTAGAACTAAGGGAAGTTCCTGACTTTTCTCTTTCAAATTTGTTTTAGATTTTTTTCAAATTTGGCCAATTCTGTGTTTAAGGAGTTGTTTTATTCAGTCATTTTTTCTTCTTCCTTTTCTGAACTGCTGACTTGTTCTATAAATCTCTTGCATACCTTTTATTTCTTTTCCTTTTTTTCTTCTAACTCTCTTACTTGATTTTAAAAATCCTTTCTGAGTTCTTTTTTAACTTGAAACAAACTCTTTGAGAATTTAGATGTAGACATTTTGCCAATCTCCTCTACTGAGTTTATGTTTTGATCTTCCCGGTTACCATAGTAGTTTTCTATGGTAAGAGCTCTTTTTGGATTTAATTTTTGCTCATGTTTAAAATTTGTGCCCTAGTCTTGGAGCATAAGGGGCACTGCCCCCAAACATCTTTTTGTTTGTGGATTTCCAGATTTAATTGAGCCTGTTGTATTGGACCTTCTGGATTTACAATTTGTCTTCTGTGCCAGGTCTGGTGGCTTCACAGCTGTCTAACTATGTAGTTGGCAGGCTGAGCAGGCACTGAACGACCTAAGTTCCTGTTTTGTGTTGTCACCAAGAGATTTTCACTGGGTTCCTGTTGCTACCCTATTTGTGTTGGATGGTGTTCTCCCTTTATCCAAGTGAAACAGATCTTCCCTAAAGTCCTAGTAATATATCTCAAACTGAAAACTTGCTCCACTCCATGTTTCTATGACTTTAGTCATTCAAAAATAACATGTAGATATTTTATTTAATATTGTTTCTGAGGGAAATTGGGGAGTACTCAGGAAACTTTTTGAGTTCTCTGCACCATCTTGGTTTCATCCACCTCACATTTCTTCATGAACATAAATTGTGTTATGGAAACTTAAAGGCACATAACACATTGCATAAAAATTTTAATTTTATCAACATAAAGTAACATCAACATGCACACTTAAAGTTATTTTATTCATATCATTGTTTTTAATTCTCTCTATTCCTTTACAAACTAATCTTCCCCTTTTATCCAATACAAATTGTGATTATAACTAATTAAATACTGTAGAAAAAAGAAAAGATAAACTCTTCCAGAAAAATATGTTTAATAAGTACTAATGTTAATAGGAGTTGAATTTATGGCTTTTTGCTTCCAAAGTATATGGATTTGACTGTGTATGAATGGAAATGTTTAAGTTTAAATTAGAAAGTCTTATGTATTGGGTTTATGAATTTAATTTCCCTCAAATGAATTTTGAACTTTGATCATCAATCTACTGTTTTATAACTCTACATTCTAAATATAATTTCCAATTTCACCTTCATAATACCTCCTTGATATGGTTACAGCATGCATTTCTACCATTATCTTCAAATATTCCCTTCCATTTGTTCAAAGTATCAAAGTATCAACTTTGATTTTATGGGCTTTCTCATTTTTTAAATAAAAGTAAACATGATCCAATCAGTTTTGATGATGGTTCATTGTAGTCATAATTTGTCACTGATCATTAAAATGGGAAAAGATTCATATATATATATATGAAAATATTTATAGCAATTCTTTGATAAAAAATTGGAAATTGAAGGGTTGCTCATCAAATGGGGAATAAATTGTGGTATATGAATGTAATGGTATACTATTGTGTTTTTAAAAATGACTTGTTTTGGAAAATGCTACCCCCATTCAAAGAGAGAACTTTGGAGTCAGAATGCAAATTGAAGAAAAATATTTTTTACTTCTTTCTTTAAAAAATAAAACAATTGTTATTTTTCTTATGCTTTTCATCTTTTGTTCTGATTCTTCTTTAACAACATGGTTAACAGGGAAATTTATGCAATATTATTGTACATGGATAACCTATATCAGATAGCTTGGGAAGTTATTGGGAAAGAACAGAGGGATAATAGTTTGGATGTAAAAATATTACAAAAATGAATGTTGAAAAGTATTTTACATGCAATTGTAAATAATAAGATACTATTATTTACAACCAAGAAACTAATAAAAAGTTATCATGGAAATCATTTAATTTATGCCAAATAGGTAATTTAAGAATGTTACAATGGACAAGTTGATATACTGAAGTTTTATTGATACCTGAGTTCAAATTATGTCTCATATTTTTAGCATTCTCACCGATGGCAAGATACTCAAAATCAGTTTATATTTCTATAAAGTGCATATAATAACACAAACTTATTTTTTCACATCTTAAATTCATAAATCTAGGACAGGAGGTATGGTTAGACTGCAGTGATTTGAATAAAATCCTAGGCTTTTGATTCAATATGAATGCTATATAGAGCTTTAAATTTTGGAAATGATTTTCCAAAAAAGCAGCATTTTTATAATAATTAGAATCATTAAATGATAGCATGAAAAAATTACTGGGACCTTAGAAATAGTAAAACTATTTAAAATTTTTCATGTGTTTTCAGAAAATAAAAGTAAACTTTATTCAAATCCAATTTACTTTTAAAGAACAGTGTAAGAAAGAAAAAGATACATTCTTAAAATATTCCTGTTACAACGACTAAGTCTTAGTTTTTGCATTATAGATAGTTATAGAAATGAAAATTTGAGTCTATCTTGTTATTTGAGCAAATGAGCAAAAAGGAACATAGAAATAATGTATTTCATATGGATAATTAAACCTATTTCCTTGAATGAGAAAACTGAACCTGAATGGGACTTTAAAAGTAATCATATTATTTTACAGGAAATAAAATGAGATCTTGAGTGATTGAATGAATTAATGACTTGCTTTAGTTTATATAACGAATAAATAGATGTAAAAGCTTTTATTCATTGATATTCAAGTTTGAAATCTTGTGCTATACCTGCATTTTCCCAAAGCACAGCATCTTTCTTTCTTGAGTCATGGCAAAAACCTGAAGCCTGGAATTAAATTAGTTCTGTGACATCTGGCAAACTTCTATTAATTTCCAATATGCTACATTTTTTTCACTCCAATTTTGATAATTTATGTAGGCAGTGAGAGAGAGAGAGAGAGAGAGAGAGAGAGAGAGAGAGAGAGAGAGAAGGATCTGATGTTGACAACATTCATAACATTTGAAGTTTTGCATATGATAGTATATTCTTAAGTCAATCTTTTATGCCCATTTTATTTTATCTTTTTTTCCAATTACATGAAAAGATAGTTTTCAGCATTCATCCATTTGCAAGTTTATGAGTTTCGCAATTTTTATCATTCTCCTTTCTCTCCCCCCTCCCCAAGGCAGAAAACAATCTGGTATAAGGCGCACATGTACAATCATTTTTAACATATTTCCATATTAGTCATGTATTCATAAGTTGTTCGTGAAAATAATTGACAAATGCAAACTGCAAAGTAATTGCCAACATGAAAACATTTTAGTAGAAACTCATGGCTTTGCTTTCAAAGTGAATTTGAGAAATGCTGCTGTGGTTAGCAAGAGGTACACAGGTTAGAATATGTACCAGATGCTAATGGCTATGTATTTTGTAGAAATGTGATTGCTTTTCAACCCTCAGGAAAGATTCTTGATTTGGAACTTGTGAGCTGAACTTTTATTAAGACTATATGTATAGGAGTGTGGGCAATGAAATTCTAACTAAAAATTTTAGCTGTCCTCTATAAATACTGCTATTAGTCATTTAATCAAAGTTCAGTAAGCAGTTTGTGAAAATACCTAATAATAACTTATTTGATTATTAACAGGATCAGGGTCAAACCATACTGGGAAAATTGATTTGAGTTAGAAAGCATTTTGAATGCATTGAGTTAGAGAATATCTGATTTGCAAGGAAGAAAACCAAAGGTTTGAGACTTGAAATTAAAATACACCTCCAAAACATTCACTGAGTTCATAGGAGACAATTAATGTTACAGTGGAAAGAAACTCTAGACTTGGATTCAGGTGAGGCTTAAGTTAAAATACAGTCTAATACTTTTACCTGTGGGATCCTGAGTAAGTCACTTAGCCAATGACTGCTTCAGTTTATGAGAATAACAATACCATCTTACCTACAGGAATAGTTGTCACAATCAAATGATATAATAAATTAGACTTTGGTACAGTATGTAGCATCTAGTAGGTTCTTGATAAATGCTTGCATGTTCCTTTAAAATTTCCCCCACCATTGCTTCCCTCCTCCATCCCCCCCAGAGAAGGCAGTTTGATAATTTTGCAATGTTTCCATGCTATAGAATGATCGAAATTGAATGTGTTGAGAGAGAAATCATAACTTTTTAGGAAAAATAAAATATTAGACACACCTAAATTATGTAGTACAAAGGACATATTTTTAAATAAATGAATGTTATAGACTTTGGTCTTTGTTTAAACTTCACAGTTCTTTCTCTGCATACAGATGATATTCCCCATCATAGGTTTTCCAAAATTGTCCCTGATTATTGCATTGATGGAATGAGCATTTCCATTAAGTTTGATCATCACCCCCATGTTGCTGTTAGGGTGTACAAAGCTCTTCTTGTTCTGCTCACCTCATTCAACATCAGTTCATGGAAGTTTTTCCAGGTTTCTCTGAAATCCCTTCCCTTTGGTTTCTAAAAGAATAATAGGGCTCCATAACACTATTTGTTCAGCCATTCTCTAATTGATGGACATGCACTCTATTTCCAATTCTTTGCTACCACAGACAGGGCTGCTATGAATATTTTTGTACAACTGATGTTTTTCCCATTTTTCTTGCTCTCTTCAGGGTATAGACCCAGTAGTGGTATTGTTGGATCAAACAGTATGTGCATTTTTATTACGCTTTGGGCATAATTCCAATTGCTTCACTGCTCCACCAATAATATATTAGTGTCCCAGATTACCCACATCCCTTCCAACAGTGGACATTGTACTTTCTGGTCACATTGGCCAATCTGATAGATGTGAGATGGAGCTTTAAAGCTGCTTTAATTTGCATTTGTCTAATCAGTAATATTTTAGAGTTTTTTATATGACTATGGATACTTTGAGTTTCTCATCTGTAAATTGTCTTTGCATATCCTTTGACAATTTATCAATTGGGGAATGGTTTACTTTTTATAAATTTGACTTAGTTCTCTATATATTTTAAAAATGAGTCCTTTGTCAGATATCCTAGTTGTAAAAATTCGTTGATCTTGGTTACAATGGTTTTATTTGTGCAAAAGCTTTTTCTTGTTCTGTAATCAAAATTTTCTAAATTGTTTTTAATGATGTTATCCTTCTTTTCCTTGGTTATAAACTTCTTCCTTTTCCATAGGCCTGACAGGTAATCTATTGCTTGATCTCCTAGTTTGCCTATATTAATGTCTTTTATTTCTAAATCCTGTACCCATTTTGATCATATCTTGGTACAGGGCATTAGATGTTAGTCTAATCCAGTTTCTGCAATAATAACTTCCAATTTTCCCAACAGTTTTTATGAAGAGAGGGTTTTGATCCCAGAAGCTAGACTCTTTGTGTTTAACAGACAATAGATTGCTGTAATCTGTTTCCTGCTGTCTCTTTTTTGCCTAATCTATTCCACTGACCCTCTACTCCATTTCTTTGGTTTTATCAAGACAATAGGGTTAAGTGACTTGCCCAATGTCACACAACTGGGCTATTATTAAGTGTCTGAGGCAGATTTGAATTCAGGTCCACCTGAATCTGGGGACAGTATGCTATTCACTATGCCACATAAGTTCCCCCTCCACTCTATTTCTTAGCCAATATCAGATAGTTTTGATTACTGATGCTTTATAATATAATTTTAGCTCTAGTAAGGCTAAGCCATTTTTATGCACTTTTTTATTAAATCCCTGTATAATATTGACTTTTCGTTTCTCATATGAATTTAGTTACAATTTCTTTCTAGCTCATTCTAGTAATTTTTTTGATGCTTGTTTCATAAGGCACTGGATAAGTAATTTAATTTAGGTAGAATAAGTAGTTTAATTTAGGTAGGATTGTCATTTTTATTAGATTAGCTTGGCCTATCCATGAGCAATTCATATTTGCCCAGTTATTTAAATCTGATTTTAATTGTATAAAAAGAGTTTTATAGTTGTTTTCATAGTGTTTCTGAGTCAGCCTTGACAGGTAGACTCCCAAATATTTTATACTATGTGAAGTTACTTTATATGGAATTTCTCTTTCTTGCTCTTGCTTCTGTATTGTGTGAGCAATATATAGAAATGTTGAGATGTATATGGGTTTATTTTATATCCTGTGACTTTGGTAATGTAATTAATAGTTTCTAGTAGTTTTTTTAAATGATTTTTTAGGATTCCCTAGGGTTATTCATGTCATCTACATAAGTGAGAGTTTTGCTTCTTCTTTCCCAATTCTAATTCCTTCAATTTATTTTTCCTTCTCTAATCATGGAAGCTAACATTTCTAATGCAATATTGAATAGTAGTGGTGGTAATGGACATACATGTTTCAACCCTGAGCTTATTTGCAATGCCTCTAGCTTATCCTCATTACATATAATGCTTGTTTTGCATTTCAGAGAGGTGCTGCTTATCATTCTAAGGGGCAATCCATTTATTCTAATACTCTCTAGAGTTTTTTGTAGGAATGGGTGCTGTATTTGTCAGAGACTTTTTGAGCATTTACTGAGATAATCATATGATTTCTGTATGATTTGTTATTGATATAGTCAATTAAAAGTTTTCCTAATTTTGAACCAACATTGCATTCCTGTGATAAATTCTGCTTAGACCTAGTGATAACTGGCTGTAATCACTTTGCTAAAATTTTATCATTTTTTCATATATATATATATATATATATATATATATATATATATATATCATTAGAGAAATTGTTCTATAATTTTCTTTCTCTATTTTGACTCTTCCTGGTTTAGGTGTCAGTACCATAATGGTGTCATAGAAGGAGTTAGGCAGAGTTACATTTTCACCTATTTTTCCAAAGTGTTCAGATAGAATTGGAACCAATTGTTGCTTAAATGTTTGATAGAATTCACATGTGAATCAATCTGGCCCTGGAGATTTTTCTTAATGAGTTCAGTGATAGCTTGTTGTATTTCTTTTTCTGAGATAGGGTTATTTAAGCATTTAATTTCCTCTTCATTTTACCTGGGCAACTTATATTTTCAGAAATATTCATCCATTTCACTTATATTATCAAATTTATTGGAATATAGTTCGGCAAAATAAGTCCAAATTATTATTTTAATTTGCTATTCATTGGTGGTGAGTTCACCTTTTTCATTTATGATACTAGTAGCTTGGTTTTCTACTTCTAATCAAATTTACCAAAGGTTTTTCTATTTTATTTATTTTTCATAAAACCAACTCTTGGATTTATTTATTTATTAGTTCACTACTTTTCTTACTTTCAATATATTCTAATTTCTCCTTAAATTCTAAGACTTTTTAATTTGGTGCAAATTTGGGGGTTTTTAATTTGTTCTTTCTCTAATTTTTAATTGCATATTTAAGTCATTAATTTCCTCTTCCTCTATTTTATTCATTTAAGTATTCAAAGATATAATATATTCTCTATTAACTACCATGGTTGTATTCCATAAGTTTTGACCATGCTGTCTCTTTATTGTCATTGTTTAGTATGAAACATTAATTCTATTTAAAATTTTTGTTTATCCAATCATTCTTTAAACTGAGACTTGTTAGTTTCCAATTAGTTTTAGGCCTATCTCTCCATGGCCCATTATTGCACTTGCTTTTTATTGCATTATGGTCTGAGAAGGAAGTATTCAATTTCTGCATTTTGGCATTTGATTATGAGGTTTTTATGCCTTAGTACATGGTCAGTTTTTGGGTATGCACCATGTGCTGCAGGAAAAAAGTATACTCCTTTCTATCCTCATTCAATTTTCTGAAAGTTCCATCATGTCTGTATTTTTCTAACGTTCTATTTACCTCCTTAACTTCTTGCTTGTTTATTTTGTGATTAGATTAGTCTAGATCTAAAAGAGAGGGAGGTTGAGGTCTCTCAGCAGTAGAGTTTTGCTCTTTATGTCTTCCTGTAACTCAGTCAACTTCTCCTCTAAAATTTGGATGCTATACCACCTGGTGCATGCATATTTAGTATTCAAATTTATTTATTGTCTTTGGTAACTTTTAAGATGATATAGTTTCCCCCCTTATCTCTTTTAGTGAAATCTATTTTAGCAGCTGCTTTATCTGAGAAAAAGATTGCTACCCCTTCATTTTCCACTTCGGTGGAAGCAAAATATATTCTGCTCCAACCTTTTACCATCATATGTATCTCTCTGCTTCTAATGATTTTCTTGTGAGCAGCATATTGTAGGATTCTGGTTTTTAATCCATTCTGCTATTAGGTTACATTGTATGGGAAAGTTTACCCTATTCACATTCAAAGTTATATTTCTTTACTAACTCTTTATTGCCCTCCATGCTATCTTCTGTATTTTCCCCCTTTTTTCACTTTATCCATATTCCCCAGTATTTTACATCTGAATATATATCCTTCAGTAACTTTGCCTCTTATATCTACCTCCTCCCCTATATTTCACTTCCTCTATTACTTCCCCTTTTCCTCCCCCTCCCCCATCCCCTTTTTATTTTAAGGGAAGATAAATTCCTTAAGTTAACTGAGTCTCTGTATGTTAATCCTTCTTTGAGTCAAATCTGATGAGGAGTCAGGTGATTCTCATTTCCTCCCTTGTTCAACTCTAATGCAATAGGTCCTTTTTATCTTCTTATGTAATGTGATTTACTCCATTCAGTCTCCTCCATCCTCTTATCACTTTACTGAACCCCCTTTTTAATGAGATCTGATATTTATTTTAAATCATTTTATAAGAGTCTCAAAGAAGTCATGAGTGTCCTTTAATTCTGGCTAAGTATATTCTATCTAATACAGTTTAAATTCTCAAAAGTTATGAGAATCTTTCTCCCAGGTAGGGATATAGCCAGTTCCATCTAATAGGATAGCAAGTTTTTTCTTTTCCATTTTTTAGCCTTTCATTTGTCTCTTGAGTCTCCTGTTTGAAGGCCAAATTTTCTATTTACCTCTGGTCTTTTCATCAGGAAAAGTTGGTCTCCTATTCTGTTAAATGTTCATCTTTTCTTCTGGAGGAGAATGCTCAGTTTGGCAGGATTGGGAATTCTTGCCTGCTGTCCAAGATCCCTTGTTCTTCTTCAGCATATATTATTCCTGGTCCTTTGATCCCTTAAGGTTGATGCGTCCAGGTCCTTCATAATCCTTACTGTGGCTCCATGGTATCTAAATATTTTCTTTCTGGCAGCTTGCATGATTTTCTCTTTTATCTAATAGTTTTGCAATTTGGCCACAATATTCCTTGGCTTTTTTCATTTCTGGATCCTTTTCAGGAAGGGATCGATAATTTTTTTTCCATATCTATTTTGCCTTCTGTTTCCATGATAAAGGGCAATTTTCATTCAAAAGATCCTGAATCATTGATCCAGATGGTTTGTTTTTGTCCTCAATGTGTTCAGGAAACTCAATGATTCTTTTTTTAATTTATTTTTATTAAAGATATAATTTGAGTTTTACAATTTGCCCCCCAATCTTGCTTTCCTCCCCCCACCCCACCCATGGAAAGCACTCTGTCAGTCTTTACTTTCTTTCCATGTTGTACCTTGATACAAATTGGGTGTGATGAGAGAGAAATCATATCCTTAAATAACAGAAGTCTAAGAGGTAACAAGGTCAGACAATAAGATATCTGTTTTATTTTCTAAATTAAAGGGAATAGTCCTTGCACTTTGTTAAAACTCCACAGCTCCTTATCTGGATACAGATGGAACACTCCTTTGCAGACAGCCCAAAATTGTTCGCAATTGTTGCATTGATGGAATGAGCAAGTCCTTCAAGGTTGGACATCACTCCCTTGTTGCTGTTAGGGTGTACAGTGTTTTTCTGGTTCTGCTCATCTCACTCAGCATCAGTTCATGCAAATCCCTTCATGATTCCCTGAAATCCCATCCCTCCTGGTTTCTAATAGAACAATAGTGTTCCATGACATACATATACCACAGTTTGCTAAGCCATTCCCCAATTGAAGGACATTTACTTGATTTCCAATTCTTTGCCACCCAAAACAGGGCTGCTATAAATACTTTTGTACAAGTAATGTTTTTACCCTTTTTCATCATCTCTTCAGGGTATAGACCCAGTAGTGGTATTTCTGGGTCAAAGGGTATGCACATTTTTTTGCCCTTTGGTCATAGTTCCAAATAGATCTCCAGAAGGGTTGGACGAGTTCACAGCTCCACCAACAGTGTAATAGTGTCCCAGATTTCTCACAACCCTTTGAACAATGATCATTATCCATCCTGGTCATATTGGCCAATCTGAGAGGTGTGAGGTGGTACCTCAGAGAAGCTTTAATTTGCATTTCTCTAATAATTAATGATTTAGAGCATTTTTTCATATGGCTATTGATTACTTTGATCTCCTCATCTGTAAATTGCTTTTGCATATCCTTTGACCATTTGTCAGTTGGGGAATGGCTTTTTGTTTTAAAAATATGACTCAGTTCTCTGTATATTTTAGAAATGAATTCTTTGTCAGAATCATTAGTTGTAAAGATTGTTTCCCAATTTACTACATTTCTTTTGATCTTGGTTAGATTTGTTTTATCTGTGCAAAAGGTTTTTAATTTAATGTAATCAAAATCATCTAATTGGTTTTTGGTGATGTTCTTCAACTCTTCCTTAGCCATAAACTGCTCCCCTTTCCATAGATCTGACAGGTAGACCAGTCCTTGATCTTCTAATTTGCTTATAGTATTGTTTTTTTTATGTCTATGTCCTGTAACCATTTGGATCTTATATTGGTAAAGGGTGTGAGGTGTTGGTCTAATCTAAGTTTCTCCCATACTAATTTGCAATTATTCCAGCAATTTTTATCAAAAGGGAGTTTTTATCCCAATGGCCGGATTCTTTGGGTTTATCAAACAGCAGATTACTATAGTCATCTCCTGCTTTTACACCTAGACTATTTCATTGGTCCACCACTCTATTTCTTAATGAATACCAAACAGTTTTGATGACTGATGCTTTATAATATAATTTCAGATCAGGTAGGGCTAAGCCACCTTCTTGTGAGCTTTTTTTATTAGGCTCCGGGCAATTCTTGACTTTTTATTTCTCCATATGAATTTACTTACAATTTTTTCTAACTCGTTAAAGTAATTTTTTGGAATTTTAATTGGTAGGGCAATTAAACAGATTAGTTTTGGTAGAATTGTCATTTTTATTATATTAGCTCTACCTATCCATGAGAAATTGATATTTGCCAAGTTACTTAAATCTGATTTAATTTGTGCGAGAAGAGTTTTATAATTGTTTTCAAAAAGTTTCTGAGTCTGTCTTGGCAAATAGTCTCCCAGATATTTTATACTGTCTGAGGTTAGTTTGAATGGGATTTCTCTTTCTAGCTCTTCCTGCTGTTTATTGCTTGACATATATAGAAAAGTTGAGGATTTATAAGGGAGGAAACCCAATGATTCTTAACTTGTCTGTCTTGGATCTATTCTCTAGACCTCTAGTTTAGTTGATGAGGTATTTTACATTTTCTTCTATTTTTCTGATTTTTTGGTTTTATTTAACAGATTCTTGTTCTCTCATGAAACATTAGTTTCCATGCATTTCATTCTTTTTTGTAGGGAAGAATATTCTTCATTTATCTTTTTCAACTCCTTTTCAAATGATCAATTCTTTTTTTAAAAGGAGTTTTTCATTTGCCCAATTGTAGTTTTGAGAGAATTAGTTTCTTTTTGCACTTGTTCAAATGCATTTTCCAATTATTTTTTTCTTGTTTCAAGGTGTTAACTTTCTCTTGAAATGTGTTAATTTTCTCTTGGTGTTCTTTTCACAATTTTTCCAATTAATTTTTAAACCCCCTTCCTGTTCTCTTCAAAGAAATCTTTCTGAGTTAGAGACCAATTCATATTCTCCTCAGAATTTCTAGCTTTCTCTGAGTTAGGGTCTTTGTCTTTGAGGTAGCTTTCATTGGACCACCTTTTTTGCTTGCCTTTTTTTCATTTCCCTGGTATCTTGTTTTGGGAGAAGGACTGGTTCACAGACCTTTGGTATTGAAAACACTAGAAGCTTTGCTTTCTGTTTTTTGCTACTTCAAGTGGACCAGCCAGTAAGAGGTGCTAGAGGCTTTCTCTGGAGTGTCTGTGACCTTGTTTTGTGGCCCATTCCCTAGGCCTGGGGGAGTGGGAGGACCAACAGGATCTGAATTATACTTGAACAATGTGTGCTGTGCCCTTGGGCTTTATAGTTATTCTATTTATTATTCATTCAGTACAGAGAGAGAGCTGCTGCCCACACCTAAGCCTAGGGGCGTTCAGATATTGTTACTGTGTTTGTCCTTGGAAGTGTCCCATTCTTTCACAGGGATGGGCGAGGCTCAACCTCAAACCTCAGGACTCCACTGAAAATACTGGTCACCAGTCTTCTAGGTCAGTGGAGCTGACCAGATTGATATCTAGCTGCCTTACTGGAGCTTTCCCTTCCACTGATTTGGAATTCTCCCTCCAACCTCATTGGAGGTTTCCTCTCCATTTAGGAAGCCAAAAGTTTCCACAGCTGTTCTGAGGTTAGTCCCAGATCTCACCCCACCACCCCTGCACTAGCTTTCTGCTTTCTTTCTACCCTAGTTCACCCACATTTCCCTGAGTCAGATCTTGTTTGTAGATGTTCTTCTCCTATGCTCTTTCTGGATTTTGTGGATTTGAATTCTGTTAAGAGGTTTGATTCATATTAGTTCTGAGAGAAATCCAGGAGACCTTAGGACAGTTCCTTGATGCTCTCTGCTATCTTAGCCAGAAGTCTTGAGCTTTTCTAAGAGACCTTTTATGACTTGATATGAATTCTTATTTTTCTCTGAGCTTTCCTTGTAGACATTTTCCATTTCTGAGATGGAGTTTTATCTTTTTTCTTGAATATTATTTTATTTTTATTATTTTGCATGCAAAGATAGTTTTCAACATTCATCTTTTTCTAAGTTTTTGAGTTGCACATTTTTCTTTCTCCCTCTCTTCCATCCCCATTACAGCAAGTAATCTAGTATAAACATGTACCATCATGTTCAACATATTTCTACATTAATCACAATGTGAAAGAAAAATCACATATAAAGGAAATAAAAAACATGAGATAATTTAAAAATAAAACAAGTTTTAAGAAGTGAAAAAGTATGCTTCATTCTGCATTCAGACTCCATAATTTTATTTTTTTCTGACTGTGGATGTTTTTTTTTCATTGCAAGTCTTTTAGAATTATTCTTAATCAATGAACTTCAGAAAGCAGTGAAGTCCATCATCATTGATCATCATCCATTGTTATTTTTTTAATAAAAAAGCAGTTTGCCTTAATCTGTACAGATATGATCAACTGTCTCTCTCTCTCTGGTGATGGATAGCATTCTTTATAATAAGTATTTTAGAATTATCTTGGATCACAGAACTTTTCATTATTCATTTGAAATTTGAATGTCTGCTCTGGGCTTTTCATCAGGAAACTTTTAAAGTCTCCTATTTTCTTGACTGTATATCTTTTCCCCTCAATTTTTCTGGGGAGCTAAGTCTTGGTTATAATCCTAGCTCTTTTGCATTACAGAATATTTTATATCTTTTTGCATAATAACTTTCTATGATCATCATTTTTTCTGTTCCTTACTCATTTTTAGCCTATTTCATGGTTTTTAAACTTGAAGTCTGATTCTGATCCATAGAAACCTACTATCCTAATCTTCTTCTGTTGGAAGCCAAGAACCTACTCATTTCCTATTTGTTCTAGGCCCCCAGGTTTTAATTGCTGATCTGTGCTGCTGATGGTAAGAACCTCTTGCACCCTGTCTATGTTGGGTTATACTATTTCTCCACTTGAGGGAGACTTACCTTTCCTGATGTCTTTTCCAGATACCTTAATCTGGAAAGTTGTTATAGTATATCATTTTTGTGATTTTTGTCACCCCCAAAATCCATTTAGAGGCTTCATTTAACATTTTATCTGAGGGAAACTAGGAAAAACTCAGGGAAATTACTTGTTTCTTACTGCCTTCTTGACTCTGCCCCTCTGGTAACAAATACGGGAAATTAAAGGGATGCTCATTGATTGAAGAAATAGTGAACAAACATTGGTATAAAATGCAATGGAAATTTATTGTGCAATAAGAAATGATGACCTGGCAGGCTTCAGAAAATCCTGGAATTAATATACTGATGAAAGAAAACATACTATCAGCAACAATAATTGTTGACCAATTATCATTTATTCAACTCATCTCAGCAACATAGTGATCTAAGACAAGCAGTAGAACTCAGGAAGGAAAAAACACTATCCATGATCAGATAAAGAACTTATAGTCTTTGAATGAATATTGAACTATTTTTTCCACTTATTTTAATCCTTTTTATGCTATTTTCCCATTTTGTTCAGTTTCTTCTTTCATCACTATGACTAATATAGAAATATAATTCCATATTTGCACATGTAGAACCTATATCAAATTGCCTAACATTTTTGGAAGGGGATGGGAAGAGAGGGAAATGAATTTTTAACTCAAAATATTGTTAAAATCAGGTAATTGGGAAACTGACTTAAGAAGCAATTTGAAAAAGAATAATTTTGTTTTCAAAAAGAGAAGCTTTGTACAATAGACAATCTGTGTCAGCATTTTGTAGTGGCTAGAGAATTAGCCTTGAAATCTTAATGATCTCGATTTAAGTACTTACTCAGTTATATAAAAATCTATTAGACAAATGAATTCACTGGGCAGTGAAGTAATCTCTTAGTACCCCATGAAACTCTATGATTTAAGGGTTACATGTAAGTTATGAGTGTTTCCTGGTATCAGTAGTTGCTAGAGAACAAATAAAAAATATTTAAACATAGTTATAACATATATTTTCAACTTTTCTGTTTATTACTTCCCTTCTCACAAAGTGTGACCACAAAATGTAGTACAGAAAAATTTACCCTCTTTTCGTTTCTCACACCTGACTCGAGTTTTTCTCAGTGTCTTTTAATAGACTATCTTCCGTCCTTGGAATAATATTTCTCATCTCCACTTCTTAAAATTTCTGCTGTCTTTTTTTTTTCCTTTTGGTTTTAGCAAACCAATGGAATTAAGTGACTTACTTAACCAAGGTCACATAGCTAGATGATTATTAAGTGTCTGATGTCAGATTTGAACTAAGGCCCTCCTAACTCCAGGACTGGTGCTCTAATGCATTGTGCCACCTAGTTGCCTCAATTTATACTTTGTTTCCAAGCTCAGATGTAGTCCTACCTTCTAGCTAATGTCTTCTCTGATTTTCCCTATCTGCAACCACTACCCTATACACATTACCTTGTACATCCTTATGTATTTACATTTTATTTTCCCTTTATAGTAAATGATCAGGGTCTGATTTGCTTTTGACTATGCATTTTCAAGGCCCTTAATAAATGATTATTTAGTGAAGAATTGTATGGGACATTAAAAAATTGGAAAGTGTAATTTAGGAGTGGGACACACATGTACTTGAGTGAGATACTAAGTATCCTCCTTCTCCTATGTTATTCATGTAATTACTTGGGTCCTTTATTTGTCTAAAGGAAACACAATATCTAGTTCTTAATAATTTTCCATCAGTTTTTAAATTTTCTTTTTGGTTAGAAAAATTGGAGAAGGAAATAGCAAATACTCTTGTATTCTTACTAAGAAAATCACCCAAATCTCAAATGGGATCATGAAGAATGGTACATGATTGAAAAATTACTGAAAGACAATAAAAGTAGAAAAGTTGGTGATGTTTCCTGGTGATATATTTATATTTTTGGTTGAGATATATATATATATATATATATATATATGAAGCAAATAATTTTGCTTCTTTTTGTTTCTTTCTGTTTTGTTTTAATAAGAAGAATGAGAGGAGAAAATTTATGGTGCAATGTTACTTATGCCTGGTACAAATTCATTTTCTTTATTTTGAACTACAAATAATCTTTGGCAAAAATAAACTGGATTTTGTTTCTTTTCAGTTATACTTTTAGAGCTTGATTGCATATCATAACCTGGCCTCCCATTTAATTAGCAATTACTTGAAATCCAGGTGTGTACATAATGAAGTATGAGATGGTTATAGCAAAATGAAATTTTTAATTTGCCATCTGTAAGATTGATAATAATATAAATAAAAGGAGAAATGAATTAGATCTCCTTTGTAATTGGTTTTTTAAATTATTCATTATTTGGTGGGTTCATATATTTACAGAAGAAAGGTACTATACCACAGTACTGTTGATATATTTGTCCATGAAATAACTGCACTTTTATGTTTGTTTTATCAGGCAGAAAAAAGGTAGCCATAATCTTAGGTGAAATGGCAGTTAATGGCAAGAGCAAAAGGCCATTTAATTACACATGCATTGATTACATGCCTACTTTGTATAGGGAGCTATTGACTCAGGAAGTCAAATTTGAATTTAGGCCCTTTGCTTCAATTTAGAAATCCCAGACTTGTTTGGGAAAACTCTCAAGATGTGAATGATTTCTTGGTACTTTTTAAAATTTCCAGCTTGCAATGGAAGTCTTCTTTTTCTAACATAATAAAATTCATAAGATTTTTCTGAGCCTTGGCTCTGAAGGAGAACGAAATTCAAAATAATAGTTCAATTTTCCAGAAACTTCGAAGGAATTTTTAGTGTCAACAAGAAAACAAAAGAATTATGCTGCTCTTGTTTAATTTATGTATGAGACTATTAAGAAAAGCATAATAATAATAATATCTGAGGTAGAATAGCAAAGAAAAAGTTCATGATATCTAGTCATCTGACATACAGATATAGCTGGGTCACTGAGTAAATAAAGTGTGAATACTGTAGTATGGAAGACAAAAGTTCAAATCTGGACATACTCAATCCAAATTAAATAAAAATCATATCCAAATAAAATATGTATATTAATATTTATTATCTAAGTTATCTCAGGCTAATCACCCTCTGATGTCTCAGATGCAAAATGAGGGCAATAATAGTATCACCTATTTCAAAGGATTGTGGTGCAAATGAATAGTATTGATATATATGTGTGTGTATATATATATATATATATATATATATATATATATATATATATATGTTTGTTTTGCAAGGCAGTGGGGCTGAGACTTGTCCAAAGTCACACAGTTAAATAATCTGAACATAGTTCCTCCTGATTCCACCACAGTTGCTCTATATATACTGCACCATCTAGCTGCCCCTAAGATATTCTTTTTTAAGTGTACACTTTGGTGTTTTTATTGCAGTTTCTAATCTCAATAATAATAACTGCTACTAGAAAAAGTGTCTTTCACAATCTGGTTGCAATGTCTTTTTTCTTTTTTTTTCTTCCTTCTTTTTCCCCCTGATTACATGCATAGTTAGTTTCCAACATTCTTGTTTTAATAAGCTTTTGAGTTCCACATTTCTCTACCATCCTCTCTTCATTCTCCTGTTGCCTGCAATAGCTCTGGTGTGGGTCTGGATATGAACTTCCAAGAGTCAGGTTGGAGAGAAATACACACACACAAACACACACACACACACACACACACACACACACACACACACACACACACAGAGACAGAAGTTTGGGAAGTGAAAATCCACCAACTTTATTTTTGGAAACTCAGACTTTTTGTAGCAAAAACTTATCTCAGGAATGACCTGTTAAAGGAAACCCAGTTTCACAATTTCCTGGGTAAATTTACAATATTTGTTCTTAGAAATCTGTGTGCTTTTCTATCAATAAAACCTTTTTACAGCCACCTCTGGAGTGACAGATTATCCCAGGTCAGGGTTCTTTTGTGAGCCAATAGATCCTTACAATGAGCAATAATCCATACATATCTATGATGGAAAAAGTCATCAAGAATATGTGAATATCACTCCCAGGGACTGGCCCTCTACATTCTCCCTTCCCATGGCAATGAATTATCTGATATAGATTTTACATGTACAGGCATATTTAATGTATTTCCATATTAGGTACGTTATAAAAGAATTATTAGAACTAAAAGGAAAATAAATAGAGAGACAAAATAAAAATAATTATTAAAAGTGGACACAGTATGCTTTTCTCTGCATTTGGACTCCACAGTTTTTGTTTGTTTGTTTACTTTCTGTATGTGGATAGCATTTTCCATAAAAAATCTCTCAGAATTGGGCTCAATCAGTGAATTACTGTGTCCATCATTGTTGATCAGTTCACAGGGTTCTTGTGTTGTCCTGTTCTAGTCACTTCATTCAGGATCAGTTTATGCCAGTCCTTTCAGAATTTTTGAAAGTCTGTGCAGTTAATTTTTCTTATAGATATATTAACTGTAAAAATTGTTTTCCTACTTCCTGCATTCCTTCTAATGCTGTTTGCATTAATTTTATTTGTGCAAAACCTTTTTACTTTCCCTCCATTTTATCTTCCCCATTGTAATTTTCTTTCTCCTTTTGTCTTATCCTTCCTCACCAATGCTTTGTTTTGACTACTGTCTGCCTCACACTGCACTTTACCCTTTTCATTACTACCTAAACTCAATTGGGAATGTATATCTTTCCCTCTTCAAGCTAAATCTGTTGAGAGTAAGATTTCCTCAGTGTTTACACTCACCTTCTTTCCCTCTTTTATAATAGGTTCTTTGTGCCTCCTCATGTGATGATAATTATTCTCTAATGCCTGTACTTTCTCCCAGTAAAATACATTTTTTTAAATATTAATTGTTTTATACCTAACTTGTGCCCCCACTAGCTATGAAAGATTATTCCTTTCAATGGTCCTGATAGAAGCACAATTCTCAAGAGCCAGAAACAGTATCAAATTATAATTAATTTTTACCCACAATTTTTTCTGACTACTCTCCCTCCAACTGTCCTTAAAGATATATAATCCTAAAGGATTAAAATACCATCACATATAGATTAATGTATACCCATATCCTCTGTCCTAGAACCTTCCTCCCAATTTTTCAAATAGATAGACCCCCAACCTCTGTCTTATTGTATTCCTTTCAACTAGTCTTAAGAGAAATACAATTCTCAAAAGTTACAGCTATTGATTTCCCATTTAGTATTATTGACTAATATTTTTCCCTTACTATTGTCGATGAAATTTTTTTCTATTTATCTTTTTATGAACTTCTTGAATTTTATATTGGAAGATCAAAATTTCCCTTCAATTCTGCTCTTTTTATCATTTAAGTTGGAAGTTCCCCTATTTTGTTGAAAATTTTTGCCCTGAAAGAATATACTGAATTTTGTAGCTGATTGTTGATTTTAATCCAAACTCCTTTGCCCTCTGAAATATCAAATTCTAGACCCAATGATCATTTAATTGTATTTAAATTGCTTCTCTTTTGAAGTTTGCAGTATTTTCTCCTTTAGCTGATAAGACTGAAATTTGGCTATACTATTCCTTAGAGTTTCTATATCTGGGGGTGATTGTTGGATTCTTTCAAGGACTGTTTTGTCTACTTGATCTAGTTTTCCATGTTAATTTCCTGGATGATACTATCCAAGATCTTTTTTCAGATCATGGTTTTCAGGTTGACTGATAATTCATGAATTACTTCTCCTGAATTTATTTTATAGGTGAGGTATTTTCCTATGAGCAATTCTATATTTTCCTCTATTTTTTCAGTCTTTTCACTTTGAAGGAATCTTGGAGTCTCATGAAATCATTAGTTTCCATGTGTCCAGTTTTAATTTTTTTGTTTTCTTCAGTGGAATTTTTTGTTTCCTTTTCTAGTTGGTTAATTTTACTTTTAGATTATAGCCTTTGCAAGTTACCCATATTTACTTTGAAAAGGAGTTGTTTTCTATTTCAATTTAATCATTTTTACTTTTAAAGGTATTGTTTTCTTCAATTTGTTTTTTATATACTTTTCCTCTATGACTCATTTCTTTTCTTTGTTTTTCCTTCATCCTTTCCTCTCCACCTTTTAAAATCCTTTCTGAGCTCTTACAGGAAATTTTGTTTGAATTGCAATTCAATTTGAAATCCCCTTTCAAGCTTCACTTATACATATTTTGTTACTGCTTTCCTTAGTGAGATGGCAATTTTATCATTCTACTCAGAATGGTAGTTTTTATAGTTAGCATTTTTTCCTTTTCTTTTTCTTTATGTTCATGTTGATGCTTACTCTTGGGGTAAAGGAGGCATAGCTCCAAGCTTTCTGTGTTGGGTTCATAACTCTGATCTCTGGTTTAACACTTGTTTATGATATTGCCTATAGTATTTTAGGTATTACAGGTTTAAGCTAGTTCAATTCAGTCCTGAATGTTGCCCCAGTGTTTTGGGGTCTCAAATCTTGTCTTCTGAGCTGGGAGTGGGACCCTCACTACTGGTCTGCTGCACTACTGGCTTACTGAGCCCAGTCCTGAGATATACACTGTGAGTAAACATCTCCTGCTGGCTTTTCAACTCTCCTGCCCATGTTGGCCTGTACTCCCCTTTTACCAAAGATATAAAAAGCCTACTGAAGTTCCTTCACAGTATCTTGAGTTGAGAACTTGTTTCTGTTTTTTTGTGGGTTCTGTCATTTTAGAATCTCTTTAGAAGCTTCATTTAAAGTTGTTTTGGGAAGAGTTCCCAGAGTTTATTAAGTTTGTGCCACTATCTTGGCTCTGCTTACAAAAGTCCCTAAATGAGATTTCCTTAAAAGATTTGTCTTAATGCCTACCACTTTGTAGGCACAAAGGTAGGAAAATGTGTATTCTCCCTCCTCCTCCACTTTTTACATTCTGTAACTCATATCATAGCTCTAGGAAAATGATGAGAACTCTAAATATTGTTGAACTGGGCACAGATTGAGTTATAACACTGATTTATGTGATACAATTACTACTAGGAATAAAAAATACGCTTGAGGTGGTACCAAATTGTAGACAGACTAGCAGGAATAATCATGATAGTCAGCCTGCCAAGAAAAACTGTTAAAGAGACTGGTGCACATACAAATTCTCATTAAAAAGGTCAAGATAAATATTTTTTAGGTTTTTGAAAGGCAATGGGGTTAAGTGGCTTGTCTAAGGCCACACAGCTAGGTAAATCTGAGGCCAGATTTGAACTCAGGTACTCCTGACTCCAGGGTCGGTGCTCTATCTACTATGCCACCTAGCCGTCCCAAGATAAACTCTTAAAAATAAGAATCACTAATACTACATGTGTTTGAAATGATTTGTTTTAAGTAGTATTGACAACTTCAATAAGCCATTGAACAATAAATTGGCAATTGACTAACAGTATAAATGTCCTCAATATACATCAATACCATATAGCAATAAATCAATCAACAAATATTTATAAATCGTCTGCTCTGTGTCAGACACTTTGCTAAGAGATATCAAAAAAAAAACCTCAAGGAATAAAATTGTTCTTCTTTGAAAGGACTTTGTTTGCAAAGATGAGATAGAGATAGAGATAGAGATAGATAGAGAGAGAGAGAGAGAGAGAGAGAGAGAGTGATGAAAGATCAAATTATACAGAATAAATGTGAAAATATTGCAAAGTAGTTAAAGACAATGTATTTTGTAATGAAGAACATCAACAATTTTTGGAAGAAGAAGGACTTCAAATAGAAAGTTTAAAAGAACAAAATTAGAAACTGATTTTATGAATCATATGAAAATCATGATTATTATAAAACTATTGAAAAAAGGAATTGAATATCTAAACCGAGGTTAAAATAAATTAGAAAAAATATAAAAGAATAACCTAAATCTCATAAAATTCAAATGATCTCAAAAATAATGATAATAATGATGCTATTGAAAATAATATATTAGTAAGGTGGTCTGATTTTTGAAAAGCACTTTACAAATATATTGTTTTACCAACCAAACAACCATGGGAAGTACGTACTATTGTTTTTTTCTTTTTCTTTTTCATAAGACACTTTAATATAGAGCTCCAGGGAAGGGGTTCAAAGAGGACAATGCAGAACCTCTCCAAATCATTAAAATGCTGTCTAGGATTTGGGATTATGAACATTCCTAAACACTTCATTGAAGACTTGTTGTGTGTAAATGTTGGTAAATAGGTGAAAAATAACAGACATTTGGCACAGATTGAGTAATTAATACAGTCTCTCCATATCACTTAAAGTTGTCTAAGATATTCAGATACCTTAAGAAGGTGACAGAAAGTTTCAGTCAGTCAATTATTTTAAATTTAATCCTTGAATAAACTAGAGTAACATTGACTTGAAGAATGAAAAGTGTTCTTAGGAAACAAGTCATATTCTGCTGTTCTTCCCTAAAATGGAGAAACAGTTCAGAACACCAATTCTTCAAGCCTCTTTCAAGGATTTGGATTTTAGTGAACAGCAAATGTGAAGAGCATTTCAGAAAACTTCCCTAGAAAGAATCTGGGAGAAGATGGAATCATTCCAATTATCTTCTGGATCTCTTCTGTTCCTACATCTCTCATCTCCCCACATTGGTTAGAGAAGGATCTGATGATCTTCGTATTGCTTGATTTCTCAATAGGTAAGAGGAGGTAGAGGGAGAATTTAGAACCGAAAATATAAAAAAATGTTAAAATTGTTTTAAAAACAATTTAGAAAAAATAAAAATGAATGAGTATATAAAAATGTTTAACATTAAGGCAGCAAGTCTTAAGTATCTTTTTATAAAGGGCAATTTGCTAAGTTGGCACAGGAAAGACAGTTGATACAAACATCCCCTTATTTCATTCCCCCTAAAACCTGGGGCAAATGCAGATTCTAGAGAAAAGCAAGATTACAGAGGAAATATGGCAAGGAAGTCCTCTTCACAGGGTCCTAAAGAAGTGACCCTTAGGCTTGGTATATACTTACTTTGTTCAGTTTCCTTTTTAAAAAATCTACATCCATTCTATGTTAATCTCCAGATGGAGATACTGACTTCATGTTTCATATCCAAGGGGATGGTTCTAGAATACTGGTGAAAATATTGGAAGTCCAAATTCTTCTGAAGTCTTTGAAGAGCATCAGATCCTTCTCCAACCAATGTAGGGAGATGAGAGATGTAGGAACAGAAGAGGTTCAGAAGATAACTGAAATACTTCCATCTGCTCCCAGCTACTTTTTAGGGGAGTTATCTGAAATGCTCTTCTCATTTGCTGTTCACTGAAATCCAAACCCCTGAAAGAGGCTTAAAGAATTGGTGTTCTGAACTGTCTCCATTTTAGGGAAGAACAGCAGAATATGACTTGTTTCCTAAGAACACTTTTCATTCTTCAAGTCAATGTTACTCTAGTTTATTCAAGGATTAAATTTAAAATAATTGACTGATTGATTGACTGATTGAAACTTGTTCTCATCTTCTCAATGTATCTGAATATCTTACACTATTTTAAGTGATGTGTAGAGACTGAACTGAATTACTCAATCTGTCCCAAATTTCTGGGTTTTTTTGCCTATTTACCCACATTTACACACAACAAATGTTCAAAGAAGTGTTTAGGAAGGTTCATAATCCCAAATCCTAAGCAGTATATTAATGATTTGGAGAGGTTCTACATTGTGTCTTTGAGCCCCTTCCCTGGTGCTTTATAATAAAATGTTTCATGAAAATTAAAAAGATTATTTTCAAAGACTTGAGAAGAATTTGGACTTCCAATACTTTCTTCAGTATTCTAGAATCATCCCCTTGGATATGCAACATTATGTCAGTATCTCCAGCTAGAGATTAATATAGTATGGATGTAGATTTTTAAAGAAGGGAAGCAACAAAGTAAGTATATACAGAGCCTAAGGGGAACATCTGTAGGAACCTGTGAAGAGGACTCTGTTACTACATATGATCTGTAAACTTTCCTCTAGAATCAGCATTTGCCTCAGGGTTTCAGGGGAAATGAAATAAGGGGATGTTTGTATCAACTGCCTTTACTGTGGCAACTTAGCAAATTTCCCTTTATAAAAAGATACTTAAGACTTGCTGCCTTGATGTTAAACAGTTTTTATAGTCATTCATTTTTTATCTTTTTCTAAATCATTTTTAAAAATAATTTTAACATTTTTTTTCATATTTTGGGGCTCTAATTCTCCCCCTGTCTCCTCTTCCCTATTGAGAAAGCAAGAAATATATACATGTACCAGACTTGGTTAAAAAATACCTGAAGGCTATGAGCAAAGGGTCCTTGAATTTCATAATGAGTAAAACTTGAGTTCAAGACATTAAAAATGTATGAAAATAAAATATTTGCATCCAGACTCCATCATTTCTTCCTCTGAAAAGGAATTGTACAGGGCGGTGCCAAGATGGCAACAGGAAAAGAGTCTCTCTTAGGTGCTCTCTCTGAAAATTTATAAAATGAAAACTCTAAATTTTCCAGAGACAGATCCCACAGAAGGATCCAGTGAGGCAGTTCTCCAGGCCAAGGTAACTGGGAAACTAGAAGCAAAGCTCTGCTCCATAGGGTTAGAGGGGCAGCTGCCAGAGTGAAGGAACTTCAGCCTCCTGGAGGTAGCCCCAGGGTACCAGGGAGCCATGGCTCATGGCAGTGGGGGTGGCTGTTTCCTGATCTACACCCTAGGGAGCACCAGGCACAACTTGGAATATCAGTGGGGGAACCCCTGCCAGATTCAGCTCCTGAAGCCAAAGCCCAACCCCTCAGGGCACTTAGTTAGCAGTGTGGCTGTGGCAGCCAAGATCCAGGAACCAGAAGCAGGTGGGAGATGGTAAGTAGGAGCCCCAAGACAACTCATCCTTGAGTACTCAATCTAGGTAGGGGAGTAGAGAGAGCCTTCTGAAGTCTGTCCTCTGTCCTCTGTCCCTGGAACAGGTCTCTGGGGCTCTGACCACATGCAATTCTTGATTGCAGTCTAGCCCCCTGCCCCAGAAGAACAGCAGAGGGGTGACCTTGTGGTCATTCACAGACCACAGACCAGGAGGGAGGACAGAGCTTCACACAATGAGATCCTTGTGTGCATGTGTGTGTGGGGGTGGGCCAATAATACTCCTCAAGAAGCACCCTGAGTGCAGACACAGGCTGGGGAAATGAGCAAACAGAGGGAAAAAAAAAGAACACCATTACGGAATACTTTGTCTATGATCCCAAGAAGGATCAAAATACTCAGTCAGAAGATGAAGAAGTCCAATATCCTGCATCTAAAGACTCGAAAAAAATGGAAATTGGGCTCAGGCTATGACAGAATTCAAAAAAGATTTTGAAAATCAAGTGAAAGGGCATCGAGATGGTATAGTGGATTGAGCACTGGCCTTGGAGTCAGGAATACCTGGGTTCAAATGCAACCTGAGACACTTAATAATTACCTAGCCATGGGGCAAGCCACTTAACCCCATTGCCTTGAAAAATCTAAAAAAAAATCAAGTGAAGGAGATAGAAGAAAAATTGGGAAAAGCAATGAGATAGATGCAGAAAAAACAAGAAAAAGAAGTCAGCAGCTTAGTCAAGGAGAGGCGAAAAATGCTGAAGAAAGTAGCATATTAAAAACCAGTTTAGGCCAAATGGATAAAACAGTTCAATTAGATATTGATGAGAAGAATGCTTTAAAAAGCAGAATTCCCCAGATGGAAAAAAAATATAAAAAAAGCTCTTTGAGGAAAATAAATACTTCAGATCTAGAATGGAGCTGAACAAAGTTGCTGACTTTAAAAGAAGTCAAGACATAATGCTTTAACACCAAAAGAGTGAAAAATTAGAAAAAAATGTGAAATATATCCTTGGAAAAAACAACTGATCTGGAAAACAGATTCAGGAAAGATATTTTAAAGATTATTGGGATACCTGAAAGTCATGATCAGGAAAAGAACCTTGACATTATTTTTAAAGAATTCCTACAGGAAAATTGCCTAGATATCCTATAAGCAGAGGGCAAAATAGCAATTGACAGAATCCACTGATCTCCCCTGGAAAGAGAGAATAAAAAAACCCAGGAATATTATAGCCAAGTTCCAGAACTCCCAAGTCAAAGAGAAAATATTACAAGCAGCCAGAAAGACACAATTCAGATATGATGGAGCTGCAGTCAGGATTACACAGGACATAGTAGCAACTACATTAAAGGCTCATAGGACTTGGAAAATAATATTCCAGAAGACAAAAGAGCTCAGAATGCAACTGAGAATCTATTACCCAGTAAAACTGAATGTCCTTTTCCAGGGAAAAAAGATGGACTTTCAATGAACCAGGGGAATTTCAAATGTTCCCGTTGGAATGGGCAGAACTGAACAGAAAGTTTGATCTTCAGGTACAGGACTCAGGTGAAGCACAGAGAGCAGAGGAGAATGGTAAGATATAAGGGACTTGATGATGATGAACTACATGTATTCTGGCATAGAAAAATAATACTGATAATTCTCATAGGAAACTTCTCATTTAATAGAGTAGGTAGAAGGAGCTTTGATGGATGCAGCACAGGAGAGAGCTGAGTTTGAAGACATAATATATTGTAAAAATAGAGTCAATGGCTGAAAGGGAAATGTAATGAGATTAAGCAAAATGAGAGGTAGAATAGGCTAAGATATTTCATATGAGATTTTTTTTTTATTATGGTGAGCTATTGAAATGATATGGAAGGGGGGAAGGCAAGGGGGAATGAAGGAACCTTCGAAGGAGAGAAGAGGGAAAGGGGGATGGGGGGAATGTGAGTGATGTAGGACTGGGTGGATCATGGGGGAGTGGTCAGATATAACACATTTTCTTTTTTACTTCTTGCAAGGGGTTGGTTGCTGGGCTTTAGGGGTGGTAGGTGGGTTCCGGGTCTCTTGGCTCCAGGGCCAGGGATCTATCTGAGCTACCCTACAGCACATATAAGAAGAGGGACAGAGTGAAAGGAGAGAGAAAATATAGTGTATGGTATTGAAGAAGTATGAATGGAGGGAGTTGTGATAAGCAATGGCAACAGTGGAAAATTATGGAAGTAGCTTTTGTGATGGACTTATCCTAAAGAATGTGATCCACCCATGACAGAAATAGTGGTGTTGGAACACAGACTGAAGCACATTTTTATTATTATTATTATTTTTATGTTTTTTTTGGGGGGTAGCAGCGGCGATGGGTTTGGGTGGCTTGCCTGGGGTCACACAGCTGGGTGATTGTTGGTTGTCTGAGGCCACATTTGGACCTGGGTGCTCCTGATTCCAGGGCTGGTGCTCAGTCATCACCTGGCTGACCCTATTATTATTATTATTATTATTATTATTATTATTATTTATTATTGTTATTAACAGTAATATTATTTTTGTCATCATTTTTTTTATTTGGGGTATTTTTTGGTTTTTGCTGGGCAGTGGGGTTAGGGTGACTTGCCAAGGGTCTCACAGCTGGATGATTGTTGGTTGTCTGAGGCTGGATCTGGGCTGGGGTACTCCTGACTCCAGAGCCAGTGCTCTGTCCAATGTGGCATTTAGCTGCACTATTATTATTATTATTATTATTATTATTTTAATTTTTCCTCTTTCCTTTACTTTTTTCTCATTAGGGTCTATATTTTTATGTGGAGAGGTATTATGTTTACACTTGAACAAGAACAATTTAATAATGTACAAAAACCATCATTTGAACAAAAATAAAATAAATTTAAATTAAAAAAAAAGAAAAAATAAATATTGCCCCAAAAAAGACAAATTGAAAAGGGATTGTACCTCTTATTATAAATCCTGTAGAATTTTCTTGGGTCATGGTATTGCTGAAAGTAACTAAGATTTTCACTGCAAATCATTTTACAATATTGCTATTCTTATACACAATATTCTCCTGGTTCAGCTCATCTTGATTTGCATGAGTTAACATTATTTTTCCATGGGTTTTTATTATTTTTTATTTTCTTCCAATTATATGCAAAAATGGTTTCCAATATTTTTCCTTTTGGAAGATTTTGAGTTTCATATTTTTTATAACTACCTCCTTTACCTCTCCCTTCCCCTTGACAATGAACAACCTGATAAAGTTTATCCATGTACAATTATGCTTAATTTATTTAAATATTAGACATGGTGCCTAGAATTAGAATTAAGGGGGGAAAAAAAGATAATGAGAAAGAAATATCAAAAACTACTTTATTTCCCTCCTTTCTATTTCCCCCACTTGTACTTTTCTTTCTCCTTTCTCTTTATTCATCCACATGATTGTTTTGTTTCTGATTGCTGCCTGTCTCACAATGTCCTTTCCCCTTTTTCCTTCTACTTCCCTGTAGGATAGAATAACTTTCTATACTCAATTGAGAAATGTATATCATTCTCTCTTTGAGCTAATACTGTTGACAGTAAGATTTATTTGGTATTTCTACTCTCTCCTTCACCTCTACTAAAATATTTCTTTTTTGCTTCTTCATATAGTGTTAATTATGCTCTGATGCCTTCACCTTCTCCCAGTACAATCCTTTTCTCATGTATTAACCATTTCATACCTGTCTTTTACCCACACCTTCTTTCAAAGTATACTCCTTTCAACTATTTAGAAAGAAGTATAATTCTCAAAAGCCATAAGCATTATCACCATTATGATCAATTATTACCCATGCCTTTAGTTCAAGTACATACCATTCATTGCTCCAATAGAAATATAATGCTCTGGAATTAAATTACCATGATTAATGATTGATATATACTGACATCCTCTATCAGAGTATACTCCCTCCAACTGTCCTAATAGAAATGGCAACCCTCATGGGCTAAAGTAAATGATCACATCATGATCAATTTACATCCAAACAATCTGTCTAATTATTATTCTTTCACATGAATTAAGAGAAATACAATTCTCAAGAGATTTAGGAATTGGATAGAGTACTAGACCTGGAGTAAGGAGGAAGGGAGTTTGAATCCAACGTCAAATACTTGACACTTACTAGCTGTGTGATCTTGGGCAAGTGACTTAACTCTGACTATCTCACTGGCCACTGGACCCAGATGGGTCTGGAGAGAAAGTGAGGCTGATGACTTATCATAGAACCCCTTTACTCAAATTCAATTCATGTGCATGTCATAGTATTAACTTCCTGTTGTAATGGTCTTCAAGAAGAAAGGACAAATAACATCATCATTGATTAACAATTTTTCTTTGCCTAATTGACCCACATTTTTTACTTTCCATTAATCTTTGTTTCTTAATTTAAATGATTTATTACTTTTTTAGTTTTCCAAATTCATGCAAATATAGTTTTCAACTACCATTTTTATAAAGTTTTGAGGAGACTTTTAGCCACAATGCAGTCCAGGTCCTTACTGCTAGATAGCAAGTCAGCAGGGAAGGTCCCAACCCCCAGACAAAGTCTGATACCTGGTAACACTGGGGCAAAAAATAGGACTGGGTTGGCCAATGATAACCAAGGACTCAGACTCCAGTCCCAGCACAAAAAGCTTGTGTCTATATTCCCTATCTCCCAGAAACAGAACTCAAAGAATCAAAATGAGCAAAAACAAAAACAAAAAATAAAAACCTAAAAAAAGCACTAAACATTGAAAGCTATTATTCAGATAGAAATGATAAAAATGCACCTCAGAAGAAGAAAGAAGTGACAAATTACCTACAAGGTAAGTCTCAAAGGTGTTTGTAAATTGGACTGAAATCCAAAACCTCATGGAAGAGCTTAACAAAAGAATTGAAAAACCAAGGAGGAGAAAAAAAAAAAACAAAAAAATGTGGGGGGCCGGCTAGGTGGCACAGTGGATAAAGCACCAGCCCTGGAGTCAGGAGTACCTGGGTTCAAATCTGGTCTCAGACACTTAATAATTGCCCAGCTGTGTGCCCTTGGGCAAGCCACTTAACCCCATTTGCCTTTCAAAAATCTAAAAAAAAAAATGTGGGTCATGCAAGAAAATTATGAAAAATTAACCAAAGAAATTCACTCTTTTAAAAGTATAAATAATTAACTGGAAAAAAAGAATGTAACTCTTCAAAAAATAAAATTGACGTACTGGAAAAAGGATCCATCTCATCTAAAATTTAAAGGGATCAGCTGGAAAGGGAATGCAACTCAGCAATATGACCAACTGGAAAAGGAAACACAAAAAGCTAACTGAAGAAATTAAAACTCTAAAAATTAGGATAGGACAAATAGAAACTAATGAATCTATCAAAATCAAAAGACTGAAAAAAATTGATGAAAATATAAATTACCTTTTTTTAGAAAAAACAAATGACCTTGAAAATAAATAGACTATGGAAAACTGTTCAAGTATACTAGATCAAGAAGACAAAATAGCCCTTGAAAGAATCATCAGAACACTTTCAGAATGAGATAACAGAATAAAACTCAAGAACTATCATAGTCAAATTCCAGAATTCTCATATGAAGGAGAAAATGCTGCAAGAAAGCAATTTAATGCAAAGGAAGCATAATCAGAATAACACAGGCCTTATCAGTTTAAATGTTAAAGCATTTGAAGAACTGGAATATGAGAATTTGGAAGACCTTACAATCAATGATAAGTTCATAAAAGAGAGAGACCTGAATGTCTCTCTGGGTGTTTCAGTACTTATAATATTAGAATACTTAGAGGCTCTATATATATTTAAATAAGTAATAACTTTACATTACTGGATACTTAAAAGTGTATAGTACCATAGGGGCAGAGGCTAGATTTTTCTTAAAATGGTCATTCATAGAGAGATTAGGAAGTGATTTTATCTTAATCCATACTTTAGTTAATGAGGGTCTAAGTACCAAGGATGAGATGTTAAAAGGAAGTAGGAGAGAGCATATCTGATGCTTTCATTGGGGCCTGGGCAGCAGGGCTATGTTCAGAACACTATAAAGATGGAGGGAGAGACTATACATAAAGGAACTGGGCATAAAAATATCATGAGGAGATATTCATTGCTTGATACTTTGGTTACAGTTGGAGTGAGTATGCTTGGGGGGTACAAATAGTTAATGAATTGATTTGACTTTGCATGATGTATTGACTCATGAGAATTGTGTGTTTATGAAGGGAACATGAAAAGGGAGTAAGACATTAAGTGATTATGATGGCATGTGATTCATGTCTCTGAGAAGTATATTTTTAATGACACAGAAGAAGGGAGGGTACCCAGTGAATAGGAGGCAAAGTCCCTTATCATTAAATCAATCAATTAGGATAATACTTCTATCATGTCAGATAAAACAAGCATATTTTAGAAAAAAGTGATGTAAGTACAAAACAGCATTAAAACAATAAAAACATAAAAAGAAGGATTATGCAGGAGAAGGCTAGCCATTAGTGGATAAATATCACCAGCTGGAGAGGCAAAAAAAGCCCTATTATAGGAGAAGAAAAGAAGGAAGGGTATGAACACTGAGTGAATCTTATTCAATAGGTTTGATCCAGAAATGAATAACATGCAATCCCAATTGAATTTAAAAATCTATCCCTATAGGAAATTAGGGGGGAGAAAGGAAAGCAAAGGGAAGAAGGGACTGAAAAAAGGGAAGGGAAAGATATAACTGATAGTAAACTTAAAGCTAAAATTAAAAAGAAAAGTTTAAGGAGAAAGGAAACAAAACATAGATGAAGAAGAATAAATGGAAAGGAAATAGAAAAGAACAAATGGCAGAAATAGCAGGGAAGGAAATAAAGAATTAGTAATCTTAACTGTTAATGTGAATGGGATGAACCTGCCCATAAAATGGAAATGGTGGGGCAGCTAGGTGATACAGTGGATAGAACACTGGCCCAGGAATCAGGAGAACCTGGGTTCAAATTTGAATTCAGAATTTGACTTGATAATTGCCTAGCTGTGTGACTTTGGGCAAGTCATTTAACCCCATTGCCTTAAATTAAAAAAAAAAAGAAAAAATGAAAATGGTTAGCAGAATGGATTAAAAAACAACAATCCTACAATATATTGTTTATAAGAAGCACTTTTGAAGCATAGAGATATACAAGTGGTAAAGGTAAAAAAGGATGGAGTAATTATATTATGCTTCAGTGGAAGGGAAAAAATCAGTGGTAGCGATCTGAATCTCAGACAATATAAAAGCAAAAATATCTCATTAAAAGGCACAAGGAAGGAAACTCCATTTTTCTTGAAAGGCAGAATAGTTATATCATTATTAATTATATATGCACCTAGTTGTACAGTGTCCAAATTACTAGAGGTGAAACTGAATAAGTTGCACAAAGAAATAAAGAGCAAAACTAGAATTATTAGGGACCTCAACCTACATCTCACAGAACTAAATAGTTCTGACCACAAAATGGACAAGAAGTTAGTTAAGAGGGAAAATAAAATCTTAGAAAACTTAGATATATGACAGATGTCTGGAGAAAACTGAATAGAGATAGAAAAGAATATACTTTTTTGTGTTTTTTAGTTTTTATAAATAGGGTTTGGTGTCTAGCCCAAGATTACACATTATTAATTATTAAGTCATGACCCCAGGACTATCCACTGCACTACCTCACTTCCATGAATATAGCTTTTTCTTTATTATACATGGCATCTTTACTAAAATTGACTGTGTACTATGGGAAATAAACCTTACAATCAAATGAAGAAAGGCAGAAATAACAATTGTATACTTTTTCAGATCATGATGCAATAAAAATTGCATGTAATAAAAGACTGTGGAAAGAAACCAAAAATTTATTGGAAACTAAATGACTTAATTTTAAAGAACAAGTGAATCAAAAACAAATCTTAGAAATAATCGATCATTTTAGAAAATTATAATAATTAGACATCATACCAAAATTTATGAGATACAACCAAAGTAGTTTTAGATCTCTAAATGCTTATATGAATAAAAAAATGGAGAAAAAGAGATCAATAAATTGGGTATGCAACTTTAAATATTTAGAAAAAGAACAAATTAAGAATTGCACAATTAAATACAAAATTAAAAATTATGAAAATCAAAGGAAAGTTTGGTATAATTGAAAAGAAGTATACTATAAATTTAATAAATGAAACTAAGAGTTTGTTTGATGAAAACATCAATAAAATAGATAAATGTTTGATTAATCTGTTAAAAAAAAAGAAGAAAACAAAATTACCAGTATCAAAAATGAAAGGACTGAACTCACTACCAATGAAGAAGAAATTAAAGAGATAATTTGGAGCTATCTGGCTCAACTGTATGACAATAAATTTGATAACTTGAGTGGAATGGATGAATATTTACAAAATTACAAACTACTGAGATTAACAAAAGAGGAAATAAAATACGGAAATAATCCCATTTGAGAAAAAAAAATAAGAAGCCATCAATAAATTCCATAAGAAACAGTCACCAGTTCCAGATGGATTTACAAGTGAATTCTATCAAACATTTAAGGAACAATTAATTTGAATTTTATATAAAATTTTCCTTAAAAAGTAGGAGTCCTGCCAAATTCCTTTTATGACATAAATATTGTATTAATACTTATATAAAACAAACAAACAAATTAATATACAATCTCCTTAATGAACATTGAAGCAAAAATCTTAAATAAAATTTTAGAGAAAAGATTACAGTAAGCGGAGAGACTTCCTGGAGGAAGCCAAGATGACAGCATGAAGCTAGAATGTTCTGGGAGCTTTTACCAACACAAAACTAAATAAAACTTTCACACCAACAATAAAATTATAGATTGTAGCAAAAACAGTACAAAATCAAAGCAAATTTTTAATTGAAGATAGCATGGAAGATCTTCAGTGAAGGTCTGTATCTTTTAGGGGAAAGGGGAAGTAAAATCCAGTTAGTCTAGAGAATAGGGAAAATCAATTGGAGGCTCTTAGTGACAATTCAATCCAGGTCCTGAGAGTTTGACAACAGCATAGGTCTTGGCAGATATACAGCATGCCAGCAGAGAGGGTCCCAATCCCAAACAAAATATGAACCCTAGGAAGTAAAATAGAACTGGATTGGGAATAAACCACTTCATAAGAAGAACCTTGACAGCATAAACAACATCTTGGCTAGAGATAAGCCAGGGATGAGACCTCAATTCCAGCACAAAATACTTTGATCTATACTCCCTATACCCCAGGAGCAGAACTCAAACAATCAGAATGAGAAAAGAAAAAGAAACTAAACTAAAACACCACTAATCATAAGAAGGTACTATGCAGATAAACATGATAACAATGCTACCTATATGGAAAATCTCAAAAAAGTCAACAAATTGAACTCCATTTGAAAAGCTAATAAAAGAGTTTGAACATAATTTTAAAAAACCACAGAAGAGATGAAGAAGAAAAAATAGATAAAAGAAATGGGAGTCATATATTTGAAGATCAAATTTTCTGTTCACTTCTAGTTTTTGTATCAGGTCAGTTTGAAAGTCCTCTATATATCATTAAATTCCATCTTTTCTATTGAAAGATTATGATGAATTTTGCAGTGTAAAGTGATTCTTGGATTATAATCCAACCTCATTTGCCCTCTGAGGGATCATATTCCATGCCCTTTGAGCCTTTATTTTTGAATTTGATATATTATATACAATCTTGGCTGTGCCTCCCTGGTATTTAAAATGCTTCTTTTTGACCGTTTATAATATTTCCTCCTTTAATTGATTATTTTGAAATTTGACTACAGTATTCCATGGAGTTTTCATTTTGTGATTTCTTTCATCAGATGATTGATGATTTCCTGTTCTAGGATATTAGGGATAATTATAATTTGGGGGTTCTCTTCTATGAGTTTTTCTTTTTCCTTTTAGACTAGTTGATTTCTTTTTCCATTGGACCAATTTTATTTAAAATTTTTTTAGTCAATTTTTCATAATTCTCCTGGATGATTCTCATTTTTTCCTCCATTTTTATTCATCCTTTCTTCTTTGGTTTTTAAAATTCTTTTTGAATTCTTCCAAGAATTTTTTGGGGATTTGAGACCAATTCAGAAACACCTTTCATTTGTCACCTGTAAACATTTTATCTCTCCTTTTCTGAGATAGCATTTTCATAATCCCTATCAGAATAGTAGCTTTTTTAAAAATCATTAATGGGTTTTTTTGGTTTCTTTTTGCAAATCTTAAAAGTTGATCTCTACTCCTACAACAAAGGGGTCACAGTTTCAAATATTTTGTGATTGGGTTCAGGGTTTGTTTCCTGTCTTACCACTTATGGTATTTCAGGTGCTGCTCGTTTTTCCTTGAATTGGGGTAGCTCAAACAAGTCCTGTACTCCCTGGGCTTGATCTTTATCTTCTAAACTGGGGTGGGAGCCTTCACTGCTACCTTGCTGCACTGCTGGCTTGTTGAACCCAGACCTGGCCTGCACTGTGATTAAGAATCTCCCCTTGGCTTTCCAACTTTTCCACCTATACTAGACTCTACTCACCTTTCACTCATTTGAGACAGACTTACTGAAGTTCTTCCATAGTATCTTGAATTGAAAACTTTTTCCCCCTCATTTTTTTACAGGTTCTGCCACTTTGGGACTGTTGTTAGGTTTCATTTATAGTTGCTTCCAGAAGAGTCACTGGAGCTTCCTAGCTTTGTGCCTTTATTTTAGCTTCCAATAAATGCTATTATTATTATTCTGATTTTATTGATAAAATAAATTGAAGAAATTAGAGCTTAGGCATCTTTCCCTTGTTCAAAAAAATAAGAAATGTCCGAGGACAAATTTTATTGCTATGTTATTTCTGCTTTTTTCATCTAGTTCCACATACTTACTCAAATAATTCTTCCTCATCTCCTGAAGTAATTTCTTCTCAAGTAATGCTCCTTAATAATGTATATGCTCCTTGCAAATAAGGATTGTGCTATTCATTTCTCTTAGCATAATGACTGACCCATAGTATCTGCTTTACAATCTGTTTATTGATTTTTTGGCATGTGATACTGATGCATATTGAAGATATTCATATCTCCAGTCAAGTTATTGTATAGTGAGTTGGTTACTTTACCTTCAATTCCACTTTAGTAAGGAATTTTGTAACAAAATAAAACAAAGCTATATTTAATGTCAAGCCCAGACATTTTATAATGATCCAAATAATAATGAAATTTTCATCTCTCATGGTACTGAAGAAGAGTTAGAAGGGATCAGAATACTGAAAAGTTTTTTGAATTGAACACCATGAACCTAATTAGAATAGTAAAAAGTTACAAAAAGAGTAATTCAAGAAAGCTAACATTTGTGATTGTCAATATGAATGAATGTTTTGGAAACACTTGGAAGAAAAAATGAAATCATTTAAGGATCTTAACACAGCATTATATATTTTGATTGTTGATAGGTAAAAGGCCAATCAGTAATGATCAAGCTGGCATATCAAGTAGAAAACTAGAAATTTGATTCATTCATAGCAAGCACATACAAGAAATGAATCTCAGAAAACAATAGAACATCAGAATTAAAACCTTAATCAATACCTGAACTCAAGCACAAAGATGAAAATGAAGCATGGACATGCAATAATAAAAAGAAAATTATTGAAACCAAAATTAACATTAATAAAAATACAAATGAGTATTGAGAAAAAGATACATAAGAAGGAAGGGAGAGTACACAAACTAGGAAGATATAAAATTTAGGGATTTAACTAAAAATTCTCCAAAAGATTATGAGAACAAAGTTGCAACAAGTACAATGCTGAATTTTTAATATAATGAGAGATTAGAAATTATATCCAGGGCTTTAAAAACATATTAGTTTCTTTGTAAAGTTCTAAATTGAACCTCTAGAAAGATTATTCATTAGGGACTTAAATGCTTCTTGACACATGAATTTCTACCAAATCATTTGAACAGTTTCTTCTCAGTATTAATTAACTTAAGAGGAAATTATAAATACTAATTACCAAACAAGGAAAAGAAGGCATTCAACTTTTTAATTTGAATTTTAGAATTATTAAAATCCTCTTATAGGCCAATTTCATAGCTATCATATATTTTTTAAGCATTCACATCTTCATCATGCTCCAAATTTGTAAACACAAGAAAATGATATTCGTTAAGGGAAAAAAAAGAGAAAATATTAAAGTTCCATTATTTTAGCATTTTTATCATTCTGAATAATTAATTTACATACTCATTGACAATATATAAAAATATCCATTTATAATGAGACATATGATAGAGTATGTCAAAATGAAAGCCTATTCTTTATTTAAATAAGTTCAACAATCCAAAATGGTCCACCAAAATTTCAAAATGGCTAGTTATTTTATTATCCCAGTTGCCTGAAATCTGTTATCATGTCCTCTGAATGTAATTAAATATCTCCTCTAAATGTAAAAAAGGAGTAAATTGAAAGTAAACTAAGGAGTGATGTTAAATTATTTTATTAGCAATTTAATGTCTATGATGACATGAAATTGTACAATTTTGTTAAAAATAAAACCTCTTAAATAACATTTAAAAGTCAGTATAGAAAAGTATAGAATTAAGACTTTAACAGAGAATCTGAAATGAGGATAATTTTGTTAATAATGAAGAGGAATAAGGTGAAACCAAAAATATGATGGACTTCAGAAATATCAAGAACAGTGTTATTATGGGTAAAATTATAACTCTTTATATAAATAAACTGGCTTTCTGAAGCCAAAGTTCAATCGGAAGAAAATTCAAATATAATTTATGGATTTGTAATTCCAGTTTTAAGAGATACATTGGAATAAATGAAAAATTTAAAAGTGATTCAATATAATAATGAATATATTATCTTTTAAAAAGACTTTACCCCAAAGAGGTATGGAAATAGTTTCATTAACCCACTTATAAGAGGAGGAAGAAAGACATTTTCTGATAACATGATTAACACCTTAATATTTATGCTGCTTAAACATAATAGTTATAATTTATATAGCATTTATTCTAATACAAAATACTTTACAAATATACTTAGGTTCTGATTTCCAACAATAATGGATCCTGCTAATGCTTTCCCATTTAAAAATTTTGCTGCATATTTCCATTGATCAGGAAACACTTTGAAGAGTGAAATTTTAAATGCATATGAAGGGAATTCATTATTCCTATGATTCAAAAATCTAGCTTCAATATTTCATTTGATTTTTACCTAGGAGAAGAAAGTGCAATTCCATATATGAAGAAATTTGAAGTGATATGGGTTAAATGATTGGGTTACGGTCAAGTGATGAAGAAGCATATGATTGTACTGAGTGTGAATTCAAATCTCCTGACAAAAATTCCCATACACAATCTTATTTCACCTAGCATCATATTATTAATAATTTATTCATATAATTTCTAAGTAATTTCACAAATCCATTGAAAAATTGACAGCTGACATATTCCTCTATAAGTACTGAATATAATGGATATTGGTTTAAAACATGATAGAACATATAAATGGTTAAGTTCTGAGGATGGAATAAAAAAAACTAAATAACCCTTGTTAAGTAAGATACACATCAGTATAACAAAAAAATTTACCACATGGTTGAATCATGTAAGTTTGCTTATGGAAAAAGAAAGACATTTATTAAGGAAATTCAGGACCACATTATTATCATAAAAACTTAAAGTTTTTTTTTCAGAAATGCATTGCTAAAATTGAATGTCAAAAATGAAGAAAATAAAATGAATTCTATAAATATATTACTGTAAACTATAAAAATTGACTCTAATCAAATAGAAATCCATCATTTTTTGGCAACATTTAAACAAGTTTATTATAGTTCATGTAATGATAAGAGAGCAAAGACCCACATTAGAAATACACACCTCAAAGAAGAATTTGACTACTAAATGAATCTGTAACCTTCATTATCACAGACTAAATTATTATTCATAATTGTCTAGCTATAACATTCACCCATGAAAATTTAAAACCTTTTTATATAGATGTTGCTATTCCAAATTCTATTGTTTCAAATATCCCTAGAATGATATTTTATTTTTAAATAATGAGATCTAATAGGAGAATCCAGCATTGATACCCTGACATAAAACTAGTACATATGACTTCATGCCTAGGGGTCAATAACTTGGATTGTGTAAACATTGTTCCTAGATATGAAGAAAGGAGAAAAGAAGAAGAAGAAGAAGAAGAGGAGGAGGAAAAGGAGGAGGAGGAGGAGGAGGAGGAGAGGAGGAGAATAAAGAAGAAGAAGGAAGAAGAAGAAGGAAGATGATGAAGATGAAGATGAAGATAAAGAAGAAGAAGAAGAAGGAGAAAAAGAAGAAGAAGAAGAGGAGGAGGAGGAGGAGGAGGAAGAGGAGGAGGAAGAGTGGAAAAGAGTGAAAAGATTAATGATTTTTTTCAATTTTGATACCATCCCCTCTAATGTAAATTATAAATTCCTGTTCTAATCAAAACATCTCTGCTAGTCACTGGTGTATTTTTCCTCTTAAAAACAGTTTTTTAAAGTTTTTGCAAGGCAAATGGTGTCAAGTAGCTTGTGCAAGGCCATACAGCTAGGTAATTATTAAGCATCTGGTGATGGATTTGAACTTAGGTACTCCTGAATCCAGAGACAAAACACAAAGTTGTCCTCTTCCTACATCACCTTCCTTACATTTCATTGCCTAATTACAGGGGACTTGACAATCATCTCAAAATTGATGTGTGCAGGGAAGGCTAGGTGTCGCAGTGGATAGAGCACTTGCCCTGGAGTCAGGAGTACCTAAGTTCAAATATGGCCTCAGACACTTAATAATTGCCTAGCTGTGTGGCCTTGGGAAAGTCACTTAATCCCATTTCCTTGCAAAAACCATAAAAAAAAAAGATTGATGTGTGCAGCTTTGGGCGCAATCTTATTAATTTCAGAACCAGGGGCATCCCAGGCTCTCAGATTCTTCTAACTTTTCATCTTATTCACTAGATCAATGGCGTCAAATCCACAGAAAAGGACACTAAAATGTAGAGAAGCATACCTATAGATTTTATATTGATTTAGAAAAATGCATATCTAAATTATCTATCTTTATTTTACTTATATTTATTTTGTTAACTAATACTCAAATATATTTTAATCTTGTTTGGGTGATACCCAGGAATATTTTTGGTTATGTAAGGCCTGAGACTATGTGTTTGACAATTCTGTGCAGCATCTCTATGTGAATTAATTGACTTAGTTTCCCTTAAGAATGACTCTGGAAGCAATTTTTGAGATGATATGAAATTATTTAGGTCAAAATATTTATTTTGTTCCACAGTAAATCTTAATGATAACATCACATTGTTTCATATTACTGATAAAAAGAAAAACACTTCTGCTTTTGTTTGAATTTACCTAAGTTGGCATTTTGAAAAGTAACTGAAACTTACAATAAAATTCAGTGGGAATTAAATCATCTAAACCTAATTTTACATAGTTTTAAATAAAGAAATAATCATAAAAGAATGTTTTTTTCCTCACAGAAATAAGTATTGTGGGAAATTTGTGTCAAACTAATATTGTTTATAAGATTACTTTGTGGAAAAATATCTAAAAATAATATATATTGAATATATAAATTTAATGCAAATCATATAAAATAGACATTTATTGAAGTTATAAATAATTCAATGAATTTAGAATTTGCCAGAATTTTGTAATATTTAAAGTTATTGAGTTACATTCTTGTTGATAACAATGTGTAATTAGTAATTATGCCCTCAAATAAATAGATATTCATGCTTTACAAATACATGTATATATTTGTTGATACATGCCTGTGGGCACACACACATGCACACACACACACACACACACACACACACACTCAAATATATTCTGTAACTACAATCTTTATTTTCCATGTGAAATAATGGAGGCAAAAAAAGTTTAAGAATATAATGAATGAAAATAAAGTGTAAAGGGTGACATTCAGGTACCAAAACTCAGCCTTAAACCCAGTTTTCTATATTTCTGATTAATCATGCTTTGCTCTGATGTTTTTTGATTCTCTCGCTACCTAAAAACATGTAGGGAGAAAATAAAACATGAATTATGCAACTAAATTGCTTTTGGAATTTAACAAACCATTTGTAAATTTATGAACTCAATTTAATCAATAATAGAAAGCACATTAGTTTTGATGACTAATCAGTCCAAAAATTTATAATATCCTTATACATAGCATGTGGATTACTATATATCTAGGGATAGAAGAATAGAAGGAAGTAATAGTCCTTGAATAGTGTACATTCTAATGAAAGAAAGTGACAAAATTCACATGAAAATTGAAAATACCAAGAAACTTGCACCAGGAGAATTCTAGCACTGCTGGTTAAGGAAAGGCTTCAAATAACAGATATCATGAGTTACATTTTGAACAAAACTTATAGTTTCAGATAATTTCAGTAGGTGGAGAAAATCAAAAAGTCTCTCCTAAACATGAGGACCATGAATTTCAGACAAAAGACTGGAAATGAAATGTTGCATGAGGAATTTCAAGGGCATTTTGGTGGATTTGTGTATTTTTAGAATCTTTAATGTAGAAGCTAGAAAGACAGAAGGAGGCATTTTGCAAAGAATATTGAATGTGAAAGAAAATGACTTTTATTTGCCCCAAATGAAACAGAAGAGGGCAGTTAGGTAGCACAATGGCTAGAATGCTGGACCTGGACTCAGAAAAACCTGAGTTCAAATGTGGACTGAGACTTACCAGCTTTGTGTCCCTGGGGATGTCATTTAGTACCTCTTATCTCAGTTTCTTCATTTGTAAAATGAGCTGGAAAAAGAAATGGTAAACTACCCCAGTATCTTTCCCAAGAATACTCCAAATGAATTCACAGATTGTTTTTCAAACCTAAAAAAGCTGAACAACAGGCAATAGGGTTAATAGGAAACCATAGTGTTTATTGAGTATGTATATGTGTTAATAAACATGTGTGTAACACTGGTGATGGTTGTGGAACAGTTCAAAATGTTCTAGGAAAACAACTGTGACAGTTATGTGGTAGAGAAAGAGGAGGGAGTTGAAGCATGAGGTGAACTTCACTGTCTGAGTAGAGACAGAGACAAAAATGTCAGATCATTTTGAGATCAAACAAGCAAGCAGGTATTAAGTACCCACTATATCAGTGTGCTAAGATTTGAAGGAAGGACTTGAAAGAAGACAAAAGACAGTCTCTGCTCTTATGGAACTCTCAATTTAAACAGGGATAAGATATGTAATCAGCTATGTAGAAAAAGATTAGATAAACTGGATATTGTTCAAGGAGGAGATACTAATATTTGGGGGGAGTTAAAAGAAGTTCATCCTAGCAAATTGTGTTTTTAATGAAATATTAAGGATGTCAAAGAAGCCAGAAAGTAGAGATGAAGCTATAAGTAATTTTAGATAAAAGGAAGCAGTTTAAATTACTTAGAATAAAAAGATGGGGGGACACTCTTGTTTGAATAGTAAGAAAATAGTGATACTGTATTACAGAATATATTTTTCTTCAGTTAAAGTAAAAAAAGGATTACTATTATAATCTCAGATAAATATAAAATAAACCTAAATAAAATAATTAAAATATTTAAATTTGAAGTTAGTATGTTTTCCTAAAATGTATCATAGATGATGAATTAATAGTTCTGAACAATAGTTAAATTAGAGTATTGGAGGATTTTAGTTTGCCACTTTAAGAATTACATATATATATATATATATATATATATATATATATATCTGTAAAATAAACAAGAAAGCAACCAATGAGATGAGTAAAGTTTGAGAAAAGTTAGATCTGTTACACAAAGAGAAAAAGGGCCACATTTAAACTGTCCAAACCTATAAAAATCCTGAAAATTGAATGAAATATTAAAAAATTTGGACGAAAAAGTCAACTAATAAATAAATCTGAAGATGGTTCCATGAAAATAAGTTCAAAATCTATATTCTAAGGGATGCTAGGTGGTGCAGTGGATAGAGCACCCGCCTGGGAGTCAGGAGTACCTGAATTCAAATTCGGCCTCAGATGCTTAATCAATACCTAGCTGTGTGGCATTGGGAAGCCAATTAACCCCATTGCCTTGCAAAAACCTAAAACAAAATCTGTATTCTAAATTAATTTTAAGAAAAATCAAATTTGGGGTCAAGATGGCAGAGAGAAGACAGGCACAGTTCTAAAATCCCCTGATCTTTCCCCATATATGATATGAAACAAACCTCTTAACAGCAATCTGATAAACATAACCCAGAAAGGAAAGCCAGGAGAAAGAACATCTATTTCACGATTTTTTTTCCACAGCCATGGGTGAGACCTGGAGCAGACAGCAGATCAGGCCTGGAGCAGCCTGATTAGCTGCAGGGTTGGAGCCCTGGAGCTTGAGGGAATGATAACTGGACCTGCCTGACCAGGGCGGGGCTAGACCCTGGTGGACCCTGTGTGTGGGGGGTCAACTAGGGAGCAGAGGCATTGGTGTTGGCTCTGACCCTCTGGAGCTTGCCGGAAGGGCTGGGGCAAGAGTTCTGTTGCAGGAGTGCTGCAGACATCATCTCTGGTCACTTCTGGTCTGGAGGAACACTGAGTCCATGCCTCCATTTCTGCTGAAGCCTCTTCCTAGAATAAACACATTTACAGACCTTCTGCCCCAGGCACAGGTGTGTGAACAGAAGAAACACCTCAGCTGACAATATGGAGAGGGATGGCCTTGCCCCAGGTTAAAGTCCAGCATTGATTGAAGAAAAAAATATTTAACAGCTTCAATCACTCCCTTGCGGCCAAGGAAAGAAGCCTCAATCAAGGTCACAGACACTCCAGAGAAAGCAACAGCACCCCCTACTGGCAAGATGGAGAAATTACATTCCCTGAGCAAATCCTCTAGCACCCCCAATGGCAAGCTGGAGTTATCCCACTCAGTGAGTAAAACCTCTAGGGATACCAACAGCAAACCTCTGTGAACCAAGCCCTCCCCTAATCAAGGTCTTAGCAAAATAAATAAACATCAGTGAAAGGGGGATCCATACAATAATTCTTGGAAGGAAAAGACCCAAACTTGGAGAGACCTAGAACCTCTGACGAGAATATGTTCTGGTCTCCAGCACTGAAAGACTTCCTTGAAGAAATAAGGAAGGAGGCAAAATATCAATTGGGGGGCAGCTAGGGGGTGTAGTGGATAGAGCAACGGCCTTGGAGTCAGGAACACCTGGGTTCAAATCTGATCTCAGACACTTAATAATTACCTAACCATGTGGCCTTGGGCAAGCCCTTAAACCCATTGCCTTGAAAAATCTAAAAAAAAATGAATTGGAAAATTTGAGAAAAGAAACACAAGAGAAGTTTAACACCTTGCAACAAGAAAAGAAATCATTGGAAAATACAATTGGACAAATACAAAATGAGAATAATTCTCTCACATCCTCAATTGGACAAATACAAAAATAAAATAATTGTCTCAAAACCTCAATCGGTCAAATGGAAAACTCCTTCAAATATAGAACTGACCAATTGGAAAAGGAGTTGCAAAAGGTAAATGAAGACCACTCGTCTAAAAAAAAAAAAAAGAAATGAAATCTGCACAAACTAATGACTTCATGAGACACCAAGTTAAACCTGTTAAACAAAAGCAAAAAACAGAAAAAAAATAGAAGAAAATCTAAAATACTTCATCAGTAATATCTTCCCTTGAGAATAGATAAAGAAGGGGCAAACTGAAAATTATTGGTCTTCCTGAAAACAATGAAGAGAAAAAAAAGGCTGGATTTAGTATCACAGGATCTAGTGATGGATAATTGCCCTTATATCATGGAACCAGAGTGCAAAATAGTTATTGAAAGAATACATAGATCCCCTCAGGAAAGAGATCATAAAATGTAAACACCAAGATACATTGTGGCCCAATTCCAGAACTATCAGATAAAAGAGAAAAGCCAGTCAGTAAGAAACAATTTAAATACCAAGAGCCACAGTAAGGATTACACAGAACCTGCTGGAATCAAGATTAATGGATCAAATGGCCTGGAAAGAGATATTCCAAAGAGCAAGGAGGCTTGGAATAAAACCAAGAATCCACTATCCCACAAAGCTGAGCCTTTTTTTCAGGGGAAAGATGGGCAATTAATGAAATGGAAGAATTCCAAAAATTCCTGATGAAAATACCAGAGCTAAATAGAAAATTTGGATATGAAACAGGAGGTTCAAGAGACACATGAAAAGGCAAAAGAAAGGGGAGACTAAAGGAAAAAAAAAACCTGATAACCAATAAGATGAAACAGGCCATATGCCAGCATGGGAAAAAAAAAGATTCTCATAACTCTTAGGAATTGTAACTCTACCTGAGAGAATAAACTGAGCCAGAAGTGATGGGCACTCATGACCTATCAAAGAGTCTGCTATCCAATGGGATGAAATTGGCTATAACCCTACTTGGGAGAAAGATGCTAATAACTCCCAAGAGTTGTAACTCTATTAGATAGAATATACTTAGCTGGAAGTGATGGATACACAGAATTTTCTATTAATCAGATAGAATGATTTAAAATACCTCCTCCTTAAAAAGGGTGACAGGAAGGAGATGGGGGGGAGGAAGGGGACTGAATGGTTAAATATCATTGCAACAAGAGGTACAAAAGACCTATGGTAATACAGGGGAAGAAGGGTGGAGATGAGAAAGACCTGAATCTTCCTCTCATCAGATTAGATAAAAATTAACTTACTTAAAAAAATCTGACCTTTCAAGTATTAAAAGGGGAAAAGGAGAGAGGGGGAAGGAGATAAGGTGGGGGGAGAAAAAAGAGGAATTAACAGAAGGAAGGGAAGGGAAAAGGGAAAAAGGGAAAGGTGAAAGAAAGGGGAAGGGGTGGATATAGGAGGACAAACACATGGAAGAGGGTAGTATTCAGAAACAAAATGCTGGAGAACTTGGATAAAGGAGGAAAAAGGGTGAAAATCGAACTGAGGAAAGATTGAATGGAGGGCAATAAAGAGTTAGTAATTATAACTTTGAATGTGAATGGGATGAACTCTCCCTTAAAATATAAGTGAATGGCAGAGTGGATTAGAAAACCAAATCCTACAATATACTGTTTACAAGAAATTCTTTTGAATCAGAGAGATACATGTAGAGTAAAGGTAAAAAGTTGGAGCAAAATATATATTGCTTCAGCTGAAGTGAAAAAAACAGGGGTAACAATATTTTTCTCTGAAAAAGCAGCTGCAAAAATAGATAGTGTTAAAAGCGATAAGGAAGGAAACTATATCCTCCTAAAAGGTACCATAGACAATAAAGTGATTTCAATACTGAATATATATGCACCTAATGGGATAGCATCCAAATTCTTAGAGAAGGAGCTGAAAGAACTACAGGAAGACATAAACAACAAAACTCTGCTAGTGGGAGACCTCATCCTCCCACTCTCAGATCTAGATAAATCGAACCATAAAATACACAAGAAAAAATTTAAGGAGGCAAATAGATTGTTAGAAAAAACTAGATATGAAAGATTATGGAGGAAATTGAATTGGGAAAGAAAGGAATATACCTTTCTCTCTGCAGTATATGGCAATTATAGAAAACTTGACTTAAAATTAAAATCTAATGATCAACTACCTCTTTCTATGAAATCCATATGGTGCAGATACCTAAACCAGAAATAGTAAAACCAGAGAAAGAAAATTATAGATGTATCTCCCTGATGAATATAGATGCAAAAATCTTAAATAAAATCTTAGTAAAACAATTACAACAAGTTATCACTAAAATAATAAATTTTGACCAAGTAGGATTCATTCCAGGAATGCAGGGTTGTGTCAATACTAGGAAAATTGTTAGGATAATTAATTATATCAACAATAAACATAACAGAAATTATATGATTATATCAATGGATGCTGAAAAAGCTTTTGACCAAATACAACATCCATTCCTACTAAAAACACTAGAGCATGTATAGGAATAAGTGGACTGTTCCATAGAATAATAGGTTTTATCTATCTGAACCCCTCAACAAGCCTTATATTCAATGGGGAGAGGATGAAGGTATTACTAATAACATGAGGGGAGAAACAAGGATGTCGATTATCACCACTACTATTTAATATCATATTAGAGATGTTAGCTTCAGCAATTAAAGAAAAAGAAATTGAAGAAATTAGAATTGGGAAGGAAGAAACAAAAACTCTTTCCATATGATATTATTTTATATCTATAGAATCCAAAGAAATCATCCAAAAAACTAGTGGAAACAATTAGCAATTTTAGCAACACTGTAGGATATAAAATAAGCCCTCATAAATCCTCAGTTTTTCTATACATGACTAGCAAGGTACAGCAGGAAGAGCTAGAAAGAAAAATCCAAATCAAAGTAACTTCAGAGAATATAAAATACCTGGAAGTCTATTTGCCAAGGCAGACACAACAACTTTTTGCAAACAATTAGAAAAAACTTCTCACACAAATTAAATCAGATTTAAATAACTGGGCAAACATCAACTGCTCATGGAGTGGTTGCGCTAATATAATGACAATTCTACCTAGACTAAAGTGCCTGTTTAGTGCCCTACCAATCAAAAGTCCAAAAAACTTCTTTAATGAGTTAGAGAAAGTGGTATGCAAATTTATATGGAGAAATAAAAAGTCAAGAATTATCAGGGATTTGATGAAAAAAGTGCAAAAGGAGGTGGCTTAGCCCTACCTGATCTAAAATTATATTATAAAGCATCAGTAATCAAAACTGTCTGGTACTGGCTAAGAAATAGTGGTGGGCCAGTGGAATTGCCTAGGTGCAATACCAGGAAACAATTATAGTAATCTGCTATTTGATAAACCCAAAGAGTCCAGCTACTGGGATAAAAACTCTCTCTTCTACAAAAACTGCTGGCACAATTGAAAGTTAGTATGGAAGAAACTTGGAATAGACCAACACCTCACACACTATGCCAAGATAAGATCCAATTGGATACAGGATCTAGACATAAAAACTGCAAATACTATAAGCAAACTTGAAGATCAAGTACTAATTTACTGGTCTGATCTATGGAAAAGGAAGCAGTTTATGATGAAGGGAGAGATGGTGAATATCACTAAAAATAAACGATGCAATTTTGATTACATTAAATTAAAAAGTTTTTGCATAGACAAATCCACTGTAACCAAGATCAAAATAAATATAATACCAGGGAAACAATAATTACAACTAATGTTTCTGACAAAGGACACATTTCTAATATATACAGATAACTTAGTCAAATTTTTCAAAAAAAAACATTACCCAGTTGACAAATGGTCAAAGGATATGTAAAGGTAATTTATAGAAGAGGAGATCAGAGCAATCCATAGTCATATGAAAAATTGATCTAAATCATTACGCATTACAGAAATGCAAATTAAAGCTTCTCTGAGCTACTGTCTCACACCTCTTAGACTGACCAATTTGACCAGAAAGGTCAAATTGTTGGAAGGGTTGTGGGAAATCTGTAACACTATTACATTGTTGGTGGAACTGTGAATTCATCTAAACTTCCTGGAGGGCAATTTTGAATTATGTCCAAAAGGCAACAAAAATGTGCATATCCTTTGATCCAGCAATACCACTCCTGTGTCTATACCCTGAAGAGATGATGAAGAAGGGTAAAATCATCACTTGTACAAAAATATTCATATTAGACCTGTTTGTGGTGGCAAAGAATTCATTATTAGGAGCTATTTTATTCAAACTGATGCCAGTGAAACTAATAAGATAAATATAAGAAAAGAAAAATGGTAAAGATATAAATAGAACTTTAAGAAACTTACCTTAAGCACATTTGATTAAGTAAACTTGTTCTGTACAACTAACTCAAAACTAATTGTTCCCTTCAAGGACATTGTGGTTAAATTTATTAATGCTAATGACAAACATCTTCTAGTAACCAGATTAAAGACAAGCAAAAATAAAGGAAAAGAAATTTAATTAATAGACTTTTCTACACCAACATGAAATTTTTGTAAATATAGTAATTATATTTGGAAAAGTAAAGGAGGTCATGATATAATTGAATAAAACATACCTTGAAGCTAATTATCATTGAGGAAATTTGGATGAATTAAAGAAAGAAAGATAGTGAATACCACAGGGCAACATCTCTACCCTCATTACCTCTCTTGTGAACTACTACCAGTACCAGGACTGAAGTACAATAAAAAAGTGTTAAGTGAGCAAGAGGTAAAAAGTCATTTTTTAAAATAAAAATTTCAGAAGATAGAACTCAAAGTTGATATTTCAAAAGATTTTAATCCATGAGAAACACAGAAAAGCTAAATAAAAAATGAAGATGAATCAAAGAAAAAAGTTTTTGTTTTAACAGAAAGGGAAAAGAATTGTCAAGAAAATATTAGCGTATCTAGGTGCACAGTAGACAGACAACAAGTCCTGGAATCAGGAGCATCTGAGTTCAAATTTGTCCTCAGATACTTAATAATCACCTAAATGTGTGACCTTGGGCAAGTGACAACCCCATAGCATTGTAAAAATATATGTACCATATTAATAACAAAATGGCCATACATTTTCTGTAATCCTCAGTACATCTCAAGTGTTTCTGAATCAGAAAACAAAAACATTAGCTCTTGCTATGATTCAGGACACTAAGCATCCAAAAGAAGGTTAAAAAAAGCCCCAGCAATTGATGCTCATTCATCCTGAGCTCATACAGTTCCATTTTTTCCTTCCACATTAACAGGAGATTAGCTTCAATAGCATACCAAAGGACATGACACAAAGCACTTTCCTTTGAAAGTCATCGAGTTCATAACTCAAACTCAAAGAGGTTTGTTTGCTTAAATCTTTAAAGCCAAATTAGCTACTACTACTTCCTTTTGGTAGCAAAAGTCTACAAGAATATGCACAATGGAAACACTACTACTGTAAATTTCTGATCAAGAAGTATTGATGGAAACAGACTGTCAGTGAGTCACAAGGAAAATAATAGGGTCTGAAATGTCTTTTGTAAATCAGAGAACCAAGGAGCAGAAAGAATGAGATAGATCATTAGCATAAGGTACTCTGCTTGTGGGTGGTTATGTGACACTATATCAATCCTGAGTAAAAGAGCACAGTACCTAGCTGCAACTATTTCAGGTTATCCAGAAGTCAATTCAGATAAAGACTTAGCTAGTAAATTGTGAATTGTCCCATGTTTAATACTTTGAGAGCCATCTCTTAGAAAACCACAATGAGAAGAGAGGGAGACAAATGTGATAAGGAAAATAAGGCAGAAGGGGGAAAGAACAAAATTGCCAAGGAATTCAGGAAGAAGAAATCTCAGACTTTAAACATAAATAGATAAAAAATGACAAAGGTTGCAGCAGAATGAAATAGACTTTCAAAGATAGTAAAGAAGTTTAGATTCCCATGAATAATTGCTAAAAAAGAAATGATCAAAACATGGAGTCAAGGTAGTGCAGAGAAACCAGAAACTTCCCTGAACTCTTCCTAGCTTCCCTCAGAAATAATGTTTAATTAATCTTCTAAACAGATTCTGGAGCAACAGAACTGAGCAAAAGGCAGAATAGACTGGTTTTTCAGATTAAGATATCTTGGAAAGAATTCTGGAATTGTCTGTCTCACTCAGATGGAGAAAAACATGACCCAGCAGAGGCAGGGTGCAGATAGGCAATGGGAGGCTCTCAGTCATAGTAAATATCAGTATCCAAAGACCTTTGGTCCTGACCCATCAATCAGTACAAAGCAAGCCATCTCTAAAGCTTCCAATTCCAGGGCAGAATGCTAATTACAAGTCCTGGAAGCCCTGCACAGTTGGCACAAATAGACTGGGCAATCACATCACAATAGGGGAGCTGCTAATGCCTGAGGCCCTGGCATGGAAAAACAATATGTATGCCCTTAACCTGTAGCACAAGAAGATTGATATAATGCCTCCTGTGCCTTAGGAGCAGACTTCAAATTTTAAAATGATAACTAGGCTTAAAAATGAGTAAGATGGCCCCTCTCTCCCACCATGTTAGAGGTATGCCATTTTGTTAAGATATCTTAATAAAAACCATTTTAATTACTCTGCACTAAGTATTCTCCAGCCATTTATAGGAATTTGAGGGCTTGTCTTGAGATGCTAATATAAATCTCTTTTCCTGGTATTTTCCAGGAAGAACACAAGAAAATAATGCATGCAAATGGCTTGATTTCAAGACCACTTTCTTGTTTTTCTTTGCTGGGGAAATATCTCAGAGATTCCTGGGAAGATTGACTCTGGTTTGGAGCAAAGAGTGATTACAATGTTCTGGAAGTAGAACCATGGTAAAGGGGTGATTTCCATGGTGGCATAGATGGCCAGAACCATGCTGGACAGGCTGAGAAGTCCTCCATGTGGGAGAGCTATCCCAAATGAGAGGCCAGAGGATGATTGGGTGTCCCAAAGGAGAAGGATTTGTGCTACCTCTCCAGGAATTTCCCCAAAATCTTAAAGGAGGAAGGTTGCCTCCAGGTTTGGGGGTCAAGGGAGCCATGTGGCTTCTAGCTGGAAGCTAAGGAAGTCAGAAGGAAGGAAATTGGATCCAGTACTGTGTGAGTGAGTTTGAATGTTCCTGCAGGAGTGTGTGTGTGTGTGTGTGTGTGTGTTTGTTCTATGTCCAGTCTGGTGTAAGTGACTGTTTTAGGCATTTCTTGGTCTGAGAACCCAGCTTAAGTTTTAAAAGAGGGAAAGTTGGGAGTTGGGCCCAGGAGTTTAATAAGGTAGGGGAGAAGGAAGTAGTGGTCATCAGTGTCCCCCCCCCCCCCCCCCCCCCCCCGTGAAAATCAGCCTTTCCTTCAGTGAGCCAGTGGTAACTGTGCTAGGTATGTAGAGTTAAGGGAAGGGAGGGGGATTCTTAAAGAGAAAAAAACTGTGGTTTGGGGTGAGTTTAAAAAAGTTTTAAGAGAAGAAAAAAAATTTAATGGAAAGATTGAGAAGTTCTAAGAGGGACGATTTTTTTTAATCCTTATGAGTGTCTGGAAGAGATCCCATGCTTTCTTCCTGGGTTGGGGGAGGGGGTGACAGACAGAAGAGCCCAAGTGCTGAAGACTCAAAGGGGACAGAGACCCTCCACAGGTGGGATATGTGATTGGGAAAGAAAAGAATTTATCTAAGATTCAGGGGTTAAGAGACTCCTTTATTGAAAGGACATCATGTTTTGATCTGAATAAGATGTTAAGCAGTTTCTCTACCAGAAGACAAGGTCTCAACTAGTCATCAGAGTTGGAAAGGACTTTTTGGAACAGATTCAAAAGATGTTGAAGGACACTGGATGCCTCCAAAGGAGTAGAGAAGAGAAGGAGAAGAGAGGAGAGACACTGGAAAAGTTCATCTCCACCATCTCTCACCTATGTGTATATTGTTTATCTGTAATTTCCCTTTGACTCTGTAAGTGTGACACCCCACTTTATGCTCTTCTCCTTATGTAAAGGAGGAGGGGAGGCAGGGTGAAAATGTTCTCCACTGAAAGTGAATGAGGGAGATTACTGGTTGGCATTATAATATCTACATGAGTCTGTATATCCTATCTAGGGAGTGAGTCCTATCTCTGATTTAGAAATTGTGGTGTTAGTAAAGGTGTAAGGAGAGTCCACCTCACAAAATTCAATGCCCAGTTTTTTGATGTGACTGTTGGACTTGCCATAGTTCACAGTAGTTTGAGAACTGGCCTTGGGTACCCCTGGGTCTGGCCTAGATTCTCTGTCCCTGGTCCCTGTGCATGGTGGCACAGAATTCTTTTCCAGAGGAAAGAGATACTGGTGGCATGTGACTGAGTCAGTTCAGGGTGACTATTGTTTATAACTGACTGGCCAGGATATTTTCTTGAGGAGTAGCAAATGTCTGGACATGTCCAGAAGCAGGGTACATATATCCTGGACTGTACAATTTAGAGATAGGTGGCCACAGGCTCATTTGAGATTAAAGATGGTACCTGGATTACTTGTAAAGATGCACAAACTGGGGCATTTATTAAAGGAAACTGATTATGAGTTAGTAAGGATTTGCAAAGAAAGTGCTATAATAGCCATTTGCAAGAAAAATAATTTAAGGAACAACACTAGCTATTCTTGAGGTTGGTCCGATGGCACAAATTCAGAAATTTAGTTTGGATTTTGGAACCAGGAAGACCATTCCAAAGCTATTGGAGGTACAGCACCTTTGGAAATGTGCCTATTATCATGATGATTATGTGGCCTATTTATGAAGGCCCCTTGGAAGTAAAGAAGAACAATATTATCCATTTGTTGGAAACCATAATCCTGGAAGACCAAATAGCACTAGAGGGGCATTATTGGATTTGTAGGACTACTGCCTACACCCAATTGTCCAAAGAGTTGGTCAGGGAGTTGTTATCTAGACTTAAGGGCCTACTACCTAAGCACAGGATGGGAGCTGGGGCTATAGAACTCCAATTTATGTCCTCATTAGATTCTAAACTCTAGTAGAAAAATTATCAATTAGACAGCTAGGGCCACAACTTGCTAGGTGGCCAAGCCATGCTAACAAAAGGGGCAATCATTCAACATAGATTGGTATTGGACTACCTGTAGACTGAAGAAGGAGGAATCTGTGGTAAACTGAACTTTTCAAGTTGTTATCTGAAGATAACCAGGGATATCAGCAAATTGGCAGTGTTCCAATCCAAACCTGGACAAGCTCCTTTACTACCTTGTGGATGAATGGGTTTACTGGTTCCTGGTGGTGGTTTACTGGGTATCTTACTAGCAGCCCTGAGTGGGTGTCTCCGGTGTATGATCCAGTTAATAACTCAAATAGTAGGAAATTCTATCAACAAATTAGGACTGGTGTATGGCTCTAATAATGAAGAGGTAAAAATACTGATAGAAAAAGTCAGTAATGCTATTGAAGATGAGGATTATGAATGAATTGGAAGAAGAAATGAATTGGAAGTGTGAAAACCAAGTAGTTATTTAAAAGAAAAGGGGGGAGTTGTGAGGAATGAAGGGCTTTGTTGGTCTTCACAGGATGTGGAGGGAAAATCCATTACATTGAAATCCATTACAAAGAGGGAATGACCCCAGTCAATCACAAAATTGGGAGAGTTATCCTAATACCATTCCAAAAAATGACAAACTAGATTAGAATAACCGATCTTCTCCTTTGTACATGCTCAAAGAGATCTATCTGTTCTTGTTCATTAGTATAATGAGCAGGGTAGGGAAGCAATGTATCAATTAGATTTGTGATGCAGCCTATGGTTGACATAAAGGGGCAGGAACAAAGTCTTTCAAAGTGCATAGAAGAGGTTGTATGTTGGGATTTCCCTTCCCTCCCTCTCCCATCATGATAGAGGGGTGTGATTTTCTTAATATGTCTTAATAAAAAAACGTTTTAATCACCCTGGAAAAAAAATGAGTAAGATGTTCTAGAACTGAATCAACATGGTAGAAGAAAATTTAGGAAGTTCCCTGAGATTTTCTGTTTCCCTTTTAAACAACATTAAATGAAGCTTCTAAACAGAATTTGAAGCAAAACTCCACAGAAAGACAGACAGAGAGAGAGAGAGAGAGAGAGAGAGAGAGAGAGAGAGAGAATTTATCAGCTCATGATGGACCATAGGAGGATGGAGGGACCATAGGAAAACTCACATTTGGGTAAAAAAAGACTCAGTCCAGCACAGAAAGGGAAGGGAGAAAGCTGAGGGAAGCTCTTAGCCAAAGCACCAATCAGTAACACAGACACCTGCATCTTGGCACAGCAGGTCTGCATTGAGAGATTCAGTCTTAGTGCAGAAGGAATACTGCAATCAAGAATGTTGACACAATAGTCTAGACTAGTTCAGGTTCCCTAATGCAGGAAGAAAGCTTGAGCCCCTGAGTTACTATTGCTGAAGATCAGTGACCAACACAAGAAACTTGGAACTGTGCCCATCGTGCCCCAGAAACAGAGTTCAACTTTTAAAATAAGCAAAAAAAAAAATGCCCTAACTATAGAAAACTACCATTGGTAACAAGAAAGATCAAAATGTCATCTCAGAAAAGGAAAGCAGTGACAAAATCCCTAATTGTTAAGTTTCAAAAGGAGGTCAGAACAAATTTTTAAAAACCAAGTAAGTGAGGTAGAATAAAAATTGGTATATGAAATGAGAATTTTGAAGGAAAATTATGAAAAATTGGAATAAAAGTACATAAATTGACTGATGAAAGTACCTTTAAAATTAGTATTGGTCAATTGAAAAAGGAGATACAAAAGCTAATTGAAGAAAATAAATCCTCAAAAATTTAAATTGAGCAAATGGAAACAAGTGACTTTATAGTATGTCAGTAATGTTTAAAATAATATGAAAAGAGTGGATAAATAGAACATGTATAAAGAAACTCATAGAAAAAATATCAACCTGGAAAATAAATGATGAAGAGATATTGTAAGAAATTATTGGTCTATCAGAAAGCCATGATCAAAAAAGAGCCTGGACAATAATTTTCATGAAATTAGAAGAAAAAAATGTGCTAACATCTTAGAACAAAAGGCTAAAATAATCCTTGTAACAATTCACAGAATACCTCCTGGAAGAGATCCCAAAATAAAAACCCCAAGAATATTTTCGTAAAATTCCTGAATTATCAGCTAAAGGAGAAAATACTGCAAACAACCAGAAAGAAATAATTTAAATGCCAAGGAACTTTGCAGGACTTAGCCACTACAAAATAAAGGTCAGAAGGCCAAGAGTATGATATTCCAAAAAGCAAAGGAGCTTGGGTTGCAATCAAGGATCAACTATCCTACAGAATTCACCAAATATTTAAAAAGCAAAGAAAGGCATTTAATGAAAAAGAGACCTTTCAAAGTTTCCTGATGAATAAACCAGAATTGTACAGAAAATTTGATCTTCAAAGAAACTGATAAAAAGGCAAATGGAAAAAAGTAATATTCCCAAGTCTAAACTGTTTACATCCCTAAATAGAAAGATAATACTTGAAACTCTTAAAAATTGTATTTCTATTGAGACAGTTGGAAGGAGCAAATTGGTATAAATTGATAAATGATGTGATAGTACTAAAAATACAATTAAGAAATGAAAAAATGATTGCAGTGGGATATATGGGGCAGAAGTAAGTAAATCATATCACATGAAGAGCTACAATGGAAAGAAGAGATGATATGAGCATTAATTAAATCTTACTCTCAACAGATTTGGATCAAAGAGGGAAAAGCACCCACATGCACAATTGGTTTTAGAAGTTGATCTCACAAAAAGAAATATTCAAACAAAGAAATGTGCCTTAGCCTTCAAAGAAACAGGAGTGGAGATTTCTAGCCAAGATGGCAGAGAGAAGACAGGCACTGTGTGAAGTGCTCCCCTTTCCCCTCAAAAACAACATGAAAGAAACTTCTTAACTCAAATTCAATCAATAAAAACCAGAAAGAGAAGCTAGAAGCACACCTACTAAGAAATTCTGTCTCAGGGGGCTGAGTGAGTGAACCAGGAGACAAGAGAAGAAGATCAGTGCAAGGACACCAGCTGGGGAAACCAGAGGACCAGCCTCAACTGTAGACTTTGGTGAGTGGCTGGTGTGAGATTCATCTGTATCAGCAGAGCCTTTAGTGGAGGGAGGGGGAAGAGAGATGCTACCAGAGGGTTAATTTCAGGACAGTTTCAGTGCACACCTGGAGAACAACCAGCTGGATCTAGGACCTGAGTTCCATACTTTCAGCAGAGCACTTTGCCCAGAACAAACCATAATCAACCTCCCCATCCCCTCAGGTTTAAAGTGTGGGGAACAGAGTTCACTCAACGGAAAGAGATTAACTCCCTCTCCCAGGTCTCAGCACATTATGCAAGGTCAACTCAGACCCTGCTGCTGAGGGTCCCAAATACTCCAGAGAAAGCAACCAGTGGCCTGGAATGAAATATTCTGAAGAACAAGGGAGCTTGGAATGCAGCCAAGATTCTACTATTCAGCAAAACTGAGCTTTCTCTTCCAGGGGAAAAGATGGACATTTAATGAAATGGGAGACTTCCAATATTTCATGATGAAAAGAACAGAGCCAAATAGAAAATTTGGACATCAAACAGGAGACACAAGAGACGCCTGAAAAGGTAAAAAAAATTGGTAAAAAAACTGCTATCCAATAAGATGAATATGGCTATACCCACTTGGGAGAAAGAATATCATAACTCTTGAGAATGTAACTCTATTAGAGAGACTATACTTAGCCAGAAGTGATGGAAACTCATAACTTTACTGTGACTCAGAATGATTTAAACACAATACCTCATTAAAAAGGGGAGCAGTAAGATGGTAGTATGGAGCAGAAAAAGGTAAGAATCAAATGTCCTATATTTCCTTTCATCATATTTTTTACTTTTATGTTTTCATTATTTTCTCGGTTACCATGCCAAAATACCCATCCATGGCATTAATACCCATATCCATGTTTAACCAAATTACAAAATGATCTCTTGAAAGACAAAGATTGCCCCATTTTTTCTTTGTTACCTTAGGCCTGAGTGTAGTGGCAAAACAAATTTAGCTCTAAATAAATGGTTCTCATTAATGTGTTATCAGATAACTGTGTTATCAGTTATTTATTTTTTAAATTTTAATTAATTACTAAATTAATCTATTTAATACCTTTTACAATTCACTTTTCAAATATCAGTGATTTTGCCTTCACAGAATTCTGTGGAAAGGAATTACAACCACTTTAAGTCGTCTATTTCCCTATCCCCTTCAAGTAATTGAAATATCATCTAAATTATTCCCTCTGCTGCTCCTCATTTTGAATCTGTCCTGTCTACAATTTCCTAATTGTTTTCTAAGCATATCACTCCCCTGTTCAATAAGTTTGAAAAACTATGGCATCTAGAATAAAATATAATCTTTATAATTCATTACATTCCTGAAAATTCTGATGATACTTTAATCAATCTCATATATTCTGTGCTCCATCTATACTAATCAATTTTTTACTTCTTCATAAATAATACACCATTCCATTTTCTATATCTTTGCTTTTGTAGTTGCACCCACAAAATCAAGTTAATGGCTTGTATAGTAGACTCTTGATAAATATTTGATTGATTTCAGTGATGATTTACAACTTATCAATTAAAATTGTAGTATGTGTGAGTGTGCATATATTAGCAAGTGTATGTGTTTGAATATGTATGTATATACACAAATATACACATACATAGACTTATAACTATACTTACACACACATTTTTACATATATATATATATATATATATATAGCATAATTGGGAAATAATTAAAAAAGGGGAAAGTAATGAAATCAAGAGTTAAGTAAAGACTTTCTGAATATAGTTGAATTTTAATTGGGACTTAAAGGAAATGTCAGAAATTGGATATGCAGATAGAGAATTTCAGGTATTGGAGTCAGCCAGAGAAAATACCTAGGGGTGAGAGAGGGAGTGTCTTGGACATGGAACAGACAGGAAGCCAGTATCACTGGTTGAAAATGTTGAGAAGTAAGGTGTAAGAAAATTGGAAATGTATCAGTGGGGCTAAATTGTGAATGTATTTGAATGCTAAGTAGAACATTTTATATTTGCTCCTGGAGACAATAGGATACTACTGGAGTATATTGAGAAGTTGTACGCGTGTGTGTGTGAGTGGAGGATGAAATAATTACAATTACATTTTAGAAAAATTCTTTCACTAAATGAATGAGGAACACATTAAAGTGGTGAAAGATAAAAGGCAGGCCAACCCATCAGTAGTTTATTGCAATAATAACATACTAGGTAATTAAAGCCTGAACTACAGTGGTGGCAGAATTAGAAAAGAGATGTGGGAATATTCAATAGATGTTACAAATATGTAATAATCCCTCACAACAACTTGGAATGGAGGTGCTATTTTTTGGTCGTTATCCTAAGGGACGAGGAGGATATGTTGACCTTTGTTGCATTAAGAAAATTGAGGGGGTATAGTTGGAAAAATGAGTTATTTTGTATATAAACCATGAAAAATTTCCTTTTCCAAAAGAAGAAACTAAGATAGAGGAAAAGTGAAGTGATCTACTCAACGTCATACTATTTGTAATGTGGGATTGGAACAGATAAATATCATTAAAGATTAAAAATAATCTGCTTCCACTCCAATAGGATACACATTTTCTAAAAGATTATTAAGTTCAGTTTACTATGATAGATGCTGCTCAGTAAAGTCCAAAAACAAAACAAAAGTACAAAAAGAAATGAAAAGTTGTCTATCAACTTCAATGAGTTTCTTCTTTGTTACACAAAAATGAAAAATTAATACAAATTCTAACAGTACTGCATATATATTTTTCTTCGACTTGTATATATATATATATATATATATATATATATATATATATATATAATTTTTCTTCTTAAGAGTTTTTTAACTATATACTTGAAGCTGCATTAGGAATAATACATCAGGAGTTGTCAGTATCATAATATTTGTTTCCCAGAATTTTTTGAGTTAAATTTGAGGTTCAGACATGGGAACTCTAAAACAAGTAATTGAAAGGAAACTGTCTTCTAATAAAAGGATTGTTATGTTTGAACTGAAGATATCTAGATTTTAATATATGATTGGCCTTAAACCTACCTATCACTTCAAACAAATCACCTAATTAGATGACCTGAAGAAGACCCTCTACCTTAAAAGTCCATATCTTAAATGAAACTTGTAAATTCTAAATAATAATTAAAACGTGAATTATTGCATTAATGGCAACTCTGTACATAAAAAGAACTGAACCTAAGAAGCACTAACTTCCTATGTCCATGCTTAATTTTGTAGAAATGGTAAATGTAGATATCCATACATTTATAATATGTATGTATGCATGTGTGTATATATATTTGACAGTTGCAGTGATATAAGATTTGAAGTTACAAAAATCAAAACTGGTGAAGGATCTGTGAGTAAACAGGCACACTATGGAGTTGTTTAGTGATCCAGTTATTTTGGAAAGCAGTTTTGAATGATGTTTAATAACCTTTTTACCTATACTACAATAATATTAATACTAGGTCCATCTGCCAAAGAAAGCAGAGAGAAAAAATAAAAAGACACACCTAAATAAAAAAAATTTACAGCAATTCTTTTTTTTTTTTTGCAAGGCAATGGGGTTAAGTGGCTTGACCAAGGCCACACAGCTAGGTAATTATCAAGTGTCTGAGGCCGGATTTGAACTCAAGTACTCCTGACTCCAGGGCCGGTATTTTATCCACTGAGCCACATAGCTGCCCCACAGCAATTCTGTTTAAGGTGGAAGGCAATGGAAACTAAAGTCATACTCTTCGATAGGGAAATAATTAAATAATTTCTGATCTATGTATATATTGCAATTTTATTGAGCTGAAAACATGAATAAGGAAATGATTTAAGGAGAAAAAAAGAAAACCCATGAACTAGTGTCAAATAAAGTGAGTGCAAAAAGCTGAATAATTTAAACAGTATCAACAATAAGGCAAAGACAAATAATTTTGACTAATGTCAAATAAACTGAGTAGAGACAGGTGCATAATTTAAAGAATACCAACAATCATGTAAAGACAAATAATTTTGAAAGTCTTAGAATTCTTAGCAAAATAATTAATACAATCAATTCAAGAGGACTCGTGGTAAAATATTCTATAAATGATGATAGATAGATGATGATAGATGATAGATGATGATGTTGATAATGGTGATAGAAGCACACACATATATTCATACCAGTATGCACATATATGTAGGGGTCCAGCCTCCATGGGGTCCTTGGAAACTGACAGGAGGGACAGAGTCGGCTAAATGAGTTGAGTCAACAAGTCGGTAAAGGCAGGAGCAGGTTGACTGACTGTCAGCTGCTTGGATTTATTTTTATAGTTTCAGAATCATGTATGTTTCAAGCAAGCAAGCTGAGATCATTTCCTTGGTTACAAAAGTGTACAGTCTTCATCATCAATTATATAGTTCATATGGTTACAAGTTTTAATCATGTGATTACAAGTTTAAGTAATAATCATATATTTAATTGATTTTTTTATCCCTACTCAGACCATCATGACCTCAACCTGTTTCCATATTTATTACTATATCATATAATTGTTAATTCATTTAAAGTTATTAATTAAGCAATTCCTTTAATGGAAAGTTCTTTTATATTTTTTGTGTGTAAGTAATGTTTTTAGATACACTTCCTTAACAATCTGTAGTGAGGGTCTTTATTCTTGTCCACCCATCTGTTAACTCTTACAATAACCAATTTTTCTTTCAGGCCTTGTTGGTAGAAGCCACAGTTTCTGTGACTTTTTTTATACTTTCCCAAGAATCTAAGGCTGCTGGAGTTCACATATCGGTCACCTGTACTATTTTCTCACCATCTTTTTCATATATTCCTGTGTATGGTAATGGGGGGAAAACTAATAATTTCCCTGGAATTCTATCTGACCCATCTTGTATCTGTTTTCCCTGTATATATTCTGGCATCTCCTTGGAATTCCGAGTGCTGGGTTTTCCAGATATTTCATAATGTTGAAGCCTTTTGTATGCCTCAGGGAGAGGCAGTCCTGTTAAATTTAGACAGAGTTTACAGTCTGTTTTATTCAAGGAATTTTTCTGAAATCCTTCCTTTATAGTCATTCCAGTATTAGGGTGAGTAAATAATGTAATCAATAATAAACCTATAAATATTGGTATACATGAAATCCCTATATATATTGAAGAAGGAAATGTTCCATCAGGTGGTATGACTGCCTTGAGTCTTCTTGCTGTGATTGTATCAAACAGCTTAGAGACCTTGCTTCCCAACGCAGTAATAAACATGTGTATTTAAATATTATTTATATATATATATAGGACATTTGCCATATATTTTGTGATGTGCTTTAAATTTATTTTTTATTACTCTATTAGTTGGGAGAGTTGGGTAAAAGGGAGAGAAATCAGAAGTGAAATTTTTTTTTTAAGAGAGAACATCTCAAAGAGTACAAATAGTTAAGATTCAGGAAATGTGAGTACATGGACAGAAATTTAAAAAAAGATCCATAATCATTGAGAATGTCAATATGCCTAACTTGAAACCTATTGAATTGTTTCCCCATGTAGGAATTGACTAAAGATAGTTGAAGATGTATATGTAAAGCTTGGGAGAAAGATTTGTCTGGGACACTGAATTTGAAAGTTGCATTCAAAGAATTTGCAGTCATTAGAATAAATGAGATTGAATAGAAAGAAGAGAGTTTTGTGGACAGATTCTTAGATAGTAGACAGTCCTCACCCCATCCCCCACCTTCCCCTCTCTCTTTTTCTCCCCTTATCTTTGTCTTTCCCTTTGGCTCTCCAAACACATTCCATATATATATATATATATATATATATATATATATATATATATATATATATATATATACATGTATATGTATATATATGTATATATATGTATATATATGTATATATAAATATATATATATTCTGAGTCTATACTGTGTGTATATATCTATAACTATATATCTATATCTATATATGTATATGTATATGTATAAATATATTTAAAAGACACATTTATGGCACCTCCTTTTATTGAGGCAAAACATTTTAAACTGATTGGGTGCTCACCACATAGAAAATGTCTAAACAATTTATGATAGAAGTCTATAATGAAATTCTGGTCCTGTTATTCTGGAAAGTAATTTTGAATAATATCTAAGCAGCTCTGAGATTTTAATCCAGTAATAGAAATACTAGGTTCATATATGAATAAAATGGAATTCTATTATGCTGAAAAAAATGATGAAGGGGATGGTTTTAGCAAAAAAAAAGGAGACTTGTTTAAACAGATATAAATGAAGTGAAGGAAAAAAAATACATCCACAACACACAATAAACACGATGTATTTTAACCTATAAAGGGCAAATACAGCTTATTGGAAAATTGCAGTTCTTTATTTTTTTAACATTATTTTCAAGTCTCAGCAGCTGCTAGAAATGCCAATGAACACATTCAGGCAACTGAATAAGGTCACTCAGAAGGATGCCAGTCTTAAAAGGCAAGTGCTATGAAAGTGTGATATCACACATAAGAAAGGTGTTTATATTATTGAGTAATATCATCACAAATATGTCAGCAAATTTTGTACACACATGTGATAAACTGGATTCATATTGTCAGAGTGAACAGAATGCTGCAATTTTGAATTGAGTCTACCTTAAATAACCTTAAAATGCTGTGAAAAAATGAAAGTGAAATATATTTCAACTAATTAAAATATTAATCACAGAATGATCAAAAGTTAACACATTTTATTTTATCTTCATAGAAGGTCAATTAAAAAAAACAAATATAATGAACCACTTGGGGAAAATGATCAAGTTGTAAAATAGATCAGGAGAGAGAATTTATGAATTATTTGACTACATGAAAGACATGATGCAAAAGACCCTGGACAATATCTTTCAGGAAATGATCAAGGAAAATTGTACTAATATCCTAGAAAAAAATTGAAAAATCTACCAGTCACCTCCAGAAAGAATTAGTCAAGTATAAGCTCCAAGTAATATTATAGCCAAATATCAGAGGTATAAGCTAAAGGGGAAAATATTGCAAATAAGCAACAACAAAAGCAAAAATCAATATCAATATCCTACCGTCAGAATTGTACAGCATTTATCAGACTTAACATTAAAGGATGAGAATGCTTTGAATATGACATTCTGGAGGGCAAAGGAACTTAGATTACTGATACTCAATTATCCTGCAAGACTGAACATATACTTTCCAGGGAAAAACTGGACTTTCAACAAAAGAAAGGACTTAGAATCTTAACTGATAATAATACAAAAATTAGTAGAAAGTTTGATCTTCAAATAAATGACTCAAGAAAAGCATAAAAAGATAAACAGGAAAGGAAAAAATAGAACATAAGAATAAACCATTTACATGCCCACATGGGAACGTAAGAATTGTAACTTGAGAATTGCATTTCTATGAGGACAGGTAAAAATATTTTTAGATAGTGATATAAAACAATTGTGTGATTATACGTATGTCTTTTAAAAATCGCATTTATATTAGGATAGTGAAAAGGATCATATTTGGAGGATGTTCATATCAATTGATTAAAATATAATTTTACTTATAGCTATTGAAAATTTTATGTCTATTAGGACAGTGGAAAGGAATATAATTTGACAAAGGATATGGTTATGAAAAATAGAAAACTTATGCTGGGAAAAGAAGGCAGAGGAAGAAGAAGATAAATAGCATCACAAAAGAGGCAAAATAGGACCTATTATAGTACAGGGATAGAAGGGAGGGAATGAGAATTTAGAAAATCTCACTCTCAACAGATTTTGCTCAAAGATGAAATAACATACATTTCCAATTGGGTTAAGAAACTTATCCTATCCTCCAAGGAATTAGGAAAAAAATAGATAAAACATTGGGGATGAAGGACTTGTTAGAAGGGAAGGGAGAATGCAGTGTCAAATTAAAAGGAGAAAAGGAGAAGAAAAGGGAGGAGCATGTACAATCTATATCATATTACAAGTTACCATACAGAGTGGGAATGGAAGGGAGGGTATTAGAAAAATGTGAAAATTAAAAGTGTACAAAAAGACAAATGTTGAAAAGTGTCATTTAATATAATTTAAAATACAAGGAAAGATAACATTAAAATAAATGAAGCATGAGTTTTCAGGAAGTTTTCATTGTACAACTAGAAGGAAAAATCATATGTACAGTTAAGTGAATACGCCATAAATACAAAGTAATTTTATGTAAACAGAAGCTCTAATAATTCCAGAATCATGAATGAACTTAATGTGACATTAGTTGAGCTTTAAATGGCACTTAGGATTACAAAAGGTGGAGATGAGAGGGATAATATATGAGGCATCCATGACAATTTGAGCAAAGGCAGGGAGATTTTTCTCTCTTCATTAATTTTTGTGTATTTTTTATTTAGTTTTCTACTGTTGAAGAATGTGAAAGGGACTCTTGACAGAATGATAATTTCTCATGAATTCAGAATATGTTTAGCAACAAAGCTTGCCTGTCAAACCTATGTATACTTTTCTCTGAATATTATATAGAGGAATTCTGAAATTGATGATGCAAATAGTGGCTTTGCATATGTTAAAAGATAAACTGCTTCATTTTAATCACATATAAATAAGCAATTGTATTTATATAAAAGTACTCTAATCTTGCTGCATTAATTCTTTCATTCCTCTAAATGAATGTAAGATTTAGTTTGAAAAGGTAAATTGTGTTCCTGGGGAGTAAGTGTGCTTTCTATCTTCAAAATGCTTTAGGGTTCACAGATGTTGTCTTTAGTCTTTTGTAACTGGGATTTTTTTCTCTAATAGTTTTCTGTGATTTCCTCCACTTGACTACATTTAATTCGTCTTTATCGAAATTGTTTATCTAAAATGTAAGGGAAAAATTAATTAGTAACCTCTATCATCATGCAAAAAATATATGACATTTTTAATTCAATAAATCTCTTAAATTACAGATAAAGGTACAACAGTTTGTGAACAGAAAATATTAAAAGAAAGCAAATAATTTTCTTTCATTTTTATATTATACAAATATCTTAATCCTTCTACTTAGAAACCCTTTCATTTTCTTGCATCAAAGAAAAAACAAAGAACAATTCAGCACAATCAACACAGAAATTAGGTTTGAAATCATATATAATATCCAATTTCCATCATTCACCTCCAATTTGAAAAAATGAGGGAGGTGAATTTTTCTAATTTATTGACAGTATCAAGTTCATTTATAATTCAATCAGCTACACAAACAAATAAAAACATATATGTCATTTAGTGTAGCTATAAATATGTAATTTTTCTATTATTAATAACTTTCTATTGTTTTCTCATTAAAACAAAATGAACATTTTTCTGATAATCTTTCTAGAAGCCTAAAGGGCATGTGAATAATTGTTGCAGAAAGAAGAGAATGTGAGAGGAATGGCTATGCAATTTCAGCACCTAAAAAATAGAAAATTAAGGTGCTTTAATTATTAAGATTTTCCAAAAGGATATCACATATTCTTCCCAAATCTATGTGCCACATTTTACTACTAAACACAACTAAGAATTTCTCTCTGCAATTGTTTGTTTCCAGAAGTATATTCCCATTTTCTCAAGAACTGATATTTTCTTATGATTTTTCCTATATGTACCAGTTTAAAAACCTTCCATAATTTAGAAGTCATTTCCACTGTAACCAAGATCAAAAGAAATGTAGTAAGTTGTGAAACAATTTTTACTAGTATTTCTGAAAAAAGTACTCATTTCTAAAATATACAGAGAATTGTGTCAAATTTTTTTTTAAAAAAAAGGCACTCCCCAATTGACAAATGGTCAAAGTATATGCAAAGACAATTTACACCTGAGGAAATGAAAATGACCCATGGTCATAAGAAAAATTTCTCTAAATCAATACATATTAGAGAAATACCCATTAAAGAATCTCTGAGATACCAGCTCACACGTCTCAGACTGGCCAATATAACCAGAAAGGACAATGATCAATGTTGGAAGGGATATGGGAAGTCTGGGACACTAATAATTTGTCACTGGAGCTGTAAACTCATCCAACCTTTCTGGAGAATAATTTGGGATTATTCACAAAGGGCAACAAAAATATGCATACCCTTTGATCCATCAATACTACTGCTGGATCTATACCCCAAAGAGAGATGATTAAAAAGGGTAAAAGCATCACTTGTACAAAAATATTCATAGTAGCCCTATTTTGGGTGGCAAAGAAATGGAAATTAGGTCAATGTCCTTCAAATGGGGAAGGGCTTAACAAACTGTGATATATATATATATATATATATATATATATATATATATATATATATATATATATATAAATAAAATGGAACACTGAGGATGGGTATTCCAGGAAACTTGGAAGGATTTGGATGACCTGATGCTGAGTGAGATGAGCAGAACCAGAAAAATATTGTACAACAATATGGGGGTGATGATCAACCTTGAAGGACTTACTCATTCCAATCAGTACAACAATCAGAGACAATTTGGGGCTGTTTGAGTTGGAGAATACCATCTGTATAAAGAGAAATAACTGCGGAGTTTGAACAAAGACCAAAGACTATTGCCTTCAATTTTGAAAAAAATTGTTTTGAAAAAATTTGAAAAAAAATGTTATCTAATTGCATAATGTTTCTATCTCTTATACTTTACTTTTTTTCCCTCAAGCATATGATTTCTCTCTCATCACATTCAACTTAGATCAATGTATACCATGGAAACAATGTAAAGACTAATAGAATGTCTTGTGTGGGGATGGAGGGAGGAAAGCAAGAATGGAGGAAAAATTGTGAAACTCAAAATAAATAAAATCTTTCTCAAAAAAATTTATTGTCATAGATTTGGGTGAAATATTCCCAAATTATTACTTTCATTTCCTCCATGTTGGTGGTGAGATCACCATTTTCATTCATGGTAGGAGCATTTTGTTTTTCTACTTTCTTTTTCTTTAATAAAACTGACCAGAGTTTTATCTGTTTTATTGTTTTTTTCATAAAATCATCACTTGGTTTTATTTATTAGTTCAATATTTTTTTGGGGTTTGATTTCATCAATTTCTCCTTTAATTTTTAGAATTTCTAGTTTGGTATTTAATTGGGGGAATTTCAATTTGTTCTTTCACTAATTTTTTTTAGTTGTATATTTGGTTCAGTGATTTACTGTAACTCTAATTTACTCATGCATTTAAACATCTAATATATCCACTGACCTCCACATTGAGTATATTCCATAGGTTTTAGTATGTTGTATATTTATTGTCATTTTCTGGGAAGAACTAATGACTTCTTTCTATAATTCTTTAAAATGATGTTATTTAGTTTCCAATTAATTTTAGGTCTATATCTCCCTGGTCCAATATTGCATGTGGTTTTAATTTAATTATGATCTGAGAAAGATATATTCAATATTGCTTCCTTTCTGCAATTGATTATTAAGTTTTTACACCCTAGTACATGGTCAAATTTTGTTGAAGTGCCATTTACGGCAGAAAAAAATGATATTCCTTTCTATCCCCATTGAATTTTCTCCATAAGTCTATCTTGTCTAGGTTTTCTTACAATCTATTTAATCCTTAACTTCCTTCTTGTTTATTTTATGGTTAGATTTGTCTAAATCTGAGAGCAGGAACTTGAGCTCTCCCACTAGTAGAGTTTTGTTGTCTATGTCTTCATGTAACTACTTCAACTTTTCCTCTAAGATTCTGGATGCTATACCATTGGGTGCATGCACATTTAGTATTAAAATTATTTTATTGTGTATGGTACCTTTTGAGAGGATATATTTTTCTTCCTTATCTCTTTTAATAATATCTATTTATCCAGCTGCTTTGTTTGAGTTAAGGATACCTATCCCTGATCTTTTTTACTTCATCTGAAGCAAAATATATTTTGCTCCAACCTTTTACCTTTTCTCTATAAGTATTTCTGCTTCAAATGAGTTTGTTGTAAACATTTTGTAGGATTCAGGTTTTTAATCCACTCTGCTATTCACTTACATTTTAAGGAGATTGCAACTCATTCTCATTCAAAGTTATAATTAATAAATCTTTATTGTCCTCCATGCCCTCCCTCTGTTTGTATTTCCCCTTTTTTTCAATTTATCCATATTTCCCCTTATTTTGATTTTGAATACCAATACCTTCAGTGTGTTTGCCTTCCTCTTTACTCCCCCCTCCCCTTTCTTTCCCCTTTCCTTTTGTTGATTCTTCCTTCTGTTAGTTTCCCTTTTCCTTCCCCTCCCCTTTTCCCCTTTTAATTCTTGAAACCTATAATAATTTAATTATATTAATTAATTAATTATATTTAATTATATTAATAATTTAATCTTAATTTAACTGAGTATATGTTTTTAACTTTAAGTCAAATCTGATGAGAGTAAGATTTAAGTGCTTCTCACCACCTCCCTTCTTCCCCTCTATTGCAATAAGTCATTTGTATATCTTAATGTAAAGAGAGTCACTCAATTCAATCTCCTCCATTGTCCTGTCTCCTTACTGTCTCCCTTTTAAGGAGGTATTGTTTTTAATCATTTTATCTTCATCACAGAAAAGTCATGAGTGTCTATCACTTCTGGCTAAGTAAGTATATTCTCTCTAATAAAGTTACAATTCTAAAGATTTATTAAAATCTTTCTCCCTGGTAGGGATATAGCCATTTTCATCTTATTCTATTGAAGTTTCATGGATAAATCATGAATGCCCATCACTTCTGGTTAAATATATTCTCTCTAATAGAATTACATTTCTAAAGACTTATGAGAGTCTTTCTCCCAGGTGGGGATATTGCTGGTTTCACCTTATTTGTTCATTAAATGAATAAAAAGGAAAATGATATTATAAAGTCATGGAATGTCAATGGAGAATTTATTTTCAAATGAAAAAACTGAAAGGTTCACAATAGTATGTCTTTCAATCGCATAAATTTCATGCCTTTCTTGCAAAAAGTGTCTCATTTGAATGAATTTTTCCCCTATATCAAGTCTAAATTTGCCTCTTTTGATATGCTATTCAGGATTTCTAATTATTGCCTTTGAGATCAAGAAGAATGCATTGATTACCCACAATAATCCTTAAGAAAACTAATATCCAATAACAAAAGCAAAAACTATCAAGCTATAAAACAAAATTAAACTAAGGTTAAATAATGATATCTTAAAATCCTTACTTCTTAAATTGCACAGTTTAAGATGTTTTCTATATTAGTTTTTAGGTACTGTGTGGTACATTAGGTAGAATAACAGACCTGGTGTCAGAAAGATTCATCTTCCTTAAGAACAACATACTGGGGAATATGGATAAAGGGGAAGAAAAAGAGGAAAATACGAACAGAGGGAATAAAGCATGGAGGTCAGTAAAGAATTATCAATTATAACTTTAAACGTGAATGGGATGAACTCTTCCTTAAAATGAAAGTGAGTAGCAGAATGAATTAAAAACCAGGATCTTACAATATGCTGCTTATGAGAAGCTCATTTGAAGCAGAGAGATACATATAGAGAAAAGGTAAAAGGCTGGAGCAAAATTTATTTTGCTTCAGCTGAAGTGAATAACATGGGTAGCAATCCTTATCTCAGACAAAACAGCTATAAAAATTGATGGCATAAAAATGCTAGAGGCATTCCCAATAAGATCAGGGGTGAATCAAGGATGCCCATTGTCACCACTACTATTCAATATCATATTAGAAATGTTAGCTTCAGCAATCAGAGAAGAGAAAGAAATTGAAGGAATTAGAATTGGGAAGGAAAAGACAAAACTCTCACTCTTTGCAGATGGTATATACCTAGAGAATCCCAAGAAATAATACAAAATATTACTAGAAACAATTAGAAATTTTAGCAAAGTTGCAGGATATAAAATTAACCCTCATAAATCCTCAACTTTTCTATATATGAGTAGCAAGATACAGCAGAAAGAGCTAGAAAAAGATATTCCCATTCAAAGTAACCTCAGACAATATAAAGTAGCTGAGAGTCTATTTGCAAAGACAAACTCAGAAACTTTTTGAAAACAATTACGAAACACTTCTCACACAAATTAAATTAGATTTAAATAACTGGGCAAATATCAACTGTTCATGGATAGGTAAAGTTAATATAATATAAATGACAACTCTACCAAACCTAATTCGCTGTTTAGTGTCCTACCAATCAAAATTCCAAAAAAATCACTTAATGAATTAGAAAAATTTTTAAGTAAATTCATATGGAGAAATAAAGTCATGAATTTCCCAGTATTTAATGAAAAAAGTGCAAAAGAAGGGGGCTTGGCCCTACATGACCTAAAATTATTTCAAAAAGCATCAGTCATCAAAGCTGTCTGGTATTGGCTAGGAAATAGAGTAGTGGACCAGTCTAATAGACTAGGTGCAATAGCAGGAAACGATTATAATAATCTTCCATTTGATAAACCTGAAAGAGTCCATCTACTGGTATAAAAACTCTCTCTTTGCTAAAAACTGCTGGGGAAAATGGACGTTAGTATGGGAAAAAACTTAAGATTACACCAATACCTCACACCTCATACTAAGATAAGACCCAAATAGATACAGGATTTAGACATAAAAAAAAATATTATAAGCAATTTATAAGATCAAGGACTAGTTTACCTGTCAGATCTAGAGAAATGGATGCAGTTCATGACTAAGGAAGAGATATGAGAATATCTTGAAAAACAAACTAGATAATTTCAATTACATTAAATTAAAAAACTTTTGCACAGATAAAACCACTGTAACCAAGATCAAAAGAAATGTAATAAATTCGGAAACAATCTTTGCAGCTAATGTTTCTGACAAAGGACTCCTTTCTAAAATATACAGAGAACTGAGTTGAATTTTCAAAAAAAAATCCCCAATTGACAAATGCTCAAAGGTTATGCAAAAGCAATTTACAGATGAGGAGATCAAAGTAATCCATAGACATATGAAAAATTGCTCTGAATCATTACATATTAGAGAAATACAAATTAAAGCTTCTGTGAGGTGCCACCTCACACCCCTCAGACTGGCCAATATGACCAGAAAAGATAATGATCAATGTTGTAAAGGTGGTGGGAATTCTGGAAAACTTACAATGTTAGTGGAGCTGTGAAATTTCTGGAGAGAAATTTGGAACTATGCCCAAAGTGCAACAAAAATGTGCATACCCTTTGATCCATCAATACAACTACTGGGTCTATACCCTGAAGAGATGATAAAAAAGGGTAAAAACATAACTTGTACAAATATATTCATAGCAGCCTGGTTTTTGGTGGCAAAGAATTGGAAATCAAGTGAATGTCCTTCAATTAGAGAATGGCTTGGCAAACTGTGGTATATGTATATCATGGAAGGAACACTATTGTTCTATTATAAACCAGGAGGGATGGGAATTCAGGGAAGTCTGGAGGAATTTGCATGAACTGATGCTGATTGAAATGAGCAGAACCAGAAAAGCACTCTACATTCTAACAGCAACATGGAGGTGGTGATCAACCTTGATGGACTCACTCATCCCATCAGTGCAACAATTAGGGATAATTTTGAGCTGTCTTCAAGGGAGAACACCATCTATAGCCAGAGAAAAAACCATGGAGTTTCAACAAAGTCCAAGGACTAGTTCCTTTAATCTATAAAAAAACTGCTATCTGATCTTGTTATCTCTTATATGTTTCTTCCCTAAGGATATGATTTCTCTTTCTCACATTCAATGTGCATCAATGTACAACATGGAAACAATGTAAAGACTGACAAATTGTTTTCTCTGGGGGGTGGGGGGAGGGAAGTAAAATTAGGAGAAAAACTGTAAAACTCAAAAATAAATATAATCTTTAATTAAAAAAGAACATATCTTACCTCAAACAATTATTACACTTTTTTCTAGTCACTTAAACTTTTGTCTCAATTCCCATTACTGTAAAATGAGCTAGAAACAGAAATTACTATTCATTCCTATATGTTGCTAAACATAAAAAAGTGGTCATGAAGTGTTGATTATAAGGTACTTTCTGGGTGGAGCCAAGATGGTGGCAAAATAATGTGCTCCCGGAGCCTTTCCTTACTAAAGATAATGACATTCACTCTTTCATGCCACCAATAAAAAGAGAGAATTGAAAGACGTTTTCAACTCTAGACATAATGGAGGATCTTCTGTAAAAGTTTGTCTCTTTGGTGGAGAAATAGGAAGTTAAGTCCAGCAGCTTGGAGAGAGGGGAAAGGTAGCAGGAAACTGTTAACCATGGTGCAAAGAAGGTCCTGACAGCTTAATAATAACAGAGGTCCTGACTGTTAGATAATAAGCCAGGTGGGAAGAACCCAACCCCAAATAAAGTCTGAACACTAAGAGCACTTTGGTAAAAGATAAGACTGGGTAGGGAAAAATTATTAAATTAACAATTTAACAATTCTTTTGTAATTTAACAATTTAACAATTTGACAATTCTGCTAAATCAGAACCTGGACATAAAGGGGTGGGGAACCACTGTAAAGTCAATACTTCGACTTCATGGGGAAAAATCTTGACCCCTGCCCCAACAAAATAAAAGCTTCAATCTATACTCCATATGATCCAGGAAAACAGAATTACAATAACAAAAATGAACCAAAAAGGCTAAAGAAGTTCTCATTATAGAGAACTACTTACAGAAAGTGATTACAGCAATGCCATGTCTGAAAAGGAAAGTTGTATAAATCACTTACAGAAGTATCAAAATAGTCTATAAATTGAACTGAAATACAAAAGCTCATGTAAAAGCTTAAAAAAGAATTTAGTAACCAAATAAGAGGGGAAGAAAAATGGAAAAAAGGAATGAAAGGCATGCAGGAAAATTGTGAGAAGTTGATCAAAGAAATCAGTTCTATTAAAATTAAAAATTACCAACTGGAAAAGGCAACACAGAAGATAATTGAAGAAAGTGAAATCCTAAGAATTAGAATTGAATAGTTAGAAACTAATGAATCTACAAGATTACAAGATTCCATCAAGCAAAATTAAAAGGATGAAAAAATTGAAGAAAATGTAAAGCATCTTCTAGTGAAAATGAATGACCTAGAAAACAGATCCAGAAAAGACAATATAAGAATCATTGGACTGCTAGAAAGCCTGGACCAAAAGAACCTGGAAAACATCACAAAGGAAATTATAAGGGAAAAGTGCCCCAATCAACTAGAACAAGATAACAATATAACAATTGAAAGAATCCACAGAACCCCTTCAGAAAGAAACCCCAGGGTTAAAAACTCCAATGGCTATAATAAACAATTTCCAAAACAGTCAAATAAAAGAGAAAATATTGCAAGCACCAAAAAATAAAACAATTTAAATACAAAGGAAACACAATCAGACTAACACAGGACCTATCAATCTCAACACTGAATGACTGAAGTACTGGAATAACATATTTTGGAGAGCTAAGGAACTGGGATTACAACCCAAAATGTTGTATACTGCAAAAATCAGCATATACTGTCAGAGATAAAGATTGATGCTCAATGAAATATAGTACTTTCAGAATTACCTGACACAAAGACCAGAACTGAACAGATAATTTAATTATCAAATTCATGAATAAAGATTTACATTAAAAAGGTAAATGTAAAATGGGATTGAAAAAATAAAACTGCTGTAAACAAAAGTTGGTACCTAAAAAGGGAAGATATAACAATTCTAATTCTTTTTGTTTTTGTTTTTTTTTTTTTGCAAGGCAAGCGGGGTTAAGTGGCTTGCCCAAGGCCACACAGTTAGGTAATTATTAAGGGTCTGAGACCGAATTTGAACCCAGGTACTCCTGACTCCAGGGCCAGTGCTTTATCCACTATGCCACCCAGCTGCCTCACGAATTCTAATTCTTTAGAACTTTATTTCTCTAAGGAAAATTAGAGGGTAGAATATAATTGAAGATAATGAACCTAAAGTATATGGGTATAATTGGATCTTGTCTCTCAATTAAATAGGTCTAAGATAACATCACCATGTTTGAGACAAAAAGACAAGAAAAAATGATTATAATTACGATTTGATGCAATTTGAGTCAATGCTGCTTATCAAGCAATGAAGTAAACAATCTGTGATGATATCTTGATAACAATAGGAGCTTATGAAATAATCAAATAATTGAACTATGATTAATGATACATGATTAATAATATTAGAGCACCTTGGGAAGAGGCAAATAAATTTATAATTTTAGGGACAAAGAATGTAGAATGTGAATGTTGAGTAAATTCTATTCAATAGGTTTAATTCAGAGAGGGAATAAGATAAATTCCCATTTGGTTTAAAAATCTAACTTAATCTATAGGGAAGGGGGGAGACTGGGAACTGGAAAGATAGGGGAAGAAGGGACTGATAAAAGGGAAGGGAAGTTATAAGTGAAAATAAAGTGAAAGTTGCATTTCTAGAGAGAAAATCAAAGGAGGAAAACTAGTAAAATTTTTGTGAGGAAGAATAAAAGAATAGGAAAGAGATAGATATGAGTGGAGAAAGATAACATGAAGGGAAGTACAGAATTAATAATCTTAACTGTAAATTCAAATAGGATCAAGTTGCCCATAAAATGGAACCTGAAAGAGTTATGGAATAGACCAGAATCATACAATATGTTGTTTAAAAGAAACACATTTGAAGCAGAGAGATGCACAAAGGGTAAAGGTAAAAGGTTGGAGCAAACTATATCATACTACAGTGGAAATAAAAAATGTCTGGGGTAGTGATTCTAATTTCAGTCCAAGTAAAAGCAAAAATCAATCTCATTAAAAGGGATAAGGAGGGAAACTACATCTTCTTAAAAGGCACCATTGGGCTGTCTCTCTTTTCCTCAGCGGTTTCTTTGGGGCGTTGTCATCTCTTTGCTTGTGCCATGCCTGCCCTAAGACCCCACTTGAAACCCAAAATTGTCAAGAAGAGGACCAAGAAGTTCATGCAACACCAGTCTGACAGATATGTCAAGATCAAGAGAAACTGGAGTAAACCAAGAGGCATGGACAACAGAGTGAGAAGACAATTCAAGCATCAGATCTTGATGCCCAATATTGGTTATGGAAGCAATAAGAAGACAAAACATATGTTACCTAGTAGATTCAAGAAGTTTTTGGTGCACAATGTCAAAGGGTTTGAAGTACTCCTGTTGTGCAACAAATCTTACTGTTCTAAGATTGCTCACAATGTTTCCTCTAAGAATCGCAAAATTATTGTGGAGGGGGCATCTCAGCTAGCTATCAAGATCATCAATCCATACGCTAGACTGAAGAGTGAAGAAAATGAGTAAAAAAGCTTCGCACATTTTTATTTGTGTTAAATAAACCCTCAAATTACCAAAAAGGGCACCATTGGTAAAGAAGCCATATAATTACTAAACACGTATGCACCTAGTGGTATATTATCCAGATTCCTAGAGGAAAAGCTGAATGAATTACAAGGAGAAACAGATAGAAAAACTTTAATAATGGGAGACATCAATCTCCCTCTCTCAGAACTAGATAAATCTAACAACAAAATAAACAAGTAAGTTAAGAAGGTGAGTGAAATCTTAGAAAACTTACATGATATGATAGAACTCTGGAACAAACTTAATGAGGATAGAAAAGAAAATACCTTTTTTTCTCAGCTTTACATGGCACCTTCATTGAAACTGATCATGAACTAGAGCACAATAGCCTTTTAATCTAATGTACAAATGCACAGACCATAATGCAAAAAAAATACATGTAATAAAGGGTCATGGAAAAATAAACCAAGGACTAATTGGAAATTAAATAACTTTATATTAAATAATGGCTGGATCAAACAGCAAATAATAGAAATAATAATTATATCCAAGAAAATAAAGAGATATCATACCAAAATGTAAAGGATGTAGCCAAGGAAGTTTTGAAGGGAAACTTTCTATTTCTAAATGCCTATATGAATAAAATAGAGAAAGGTGAGATCAATGAATTGGGTATGCTACTAAAAAAGCCAGAAAAAGAACAAATTAAACAAACCCAATTAAATGCCAAATTAGAAATTCTGAAAATAAAGGGAATGATTAATAAAAAGGATAGCAAGTAAATGAATGATCTCAGAAATAAAACTAAAGGTTGGCTTTATGAAAAAAGTCAATTTCCTGTATCAAAAATGAAAAGCATGTCCTAACCACCAATGAGGAGGAAATTAAGTAAATAATTCAGAGCTATATTGCTGAACTGTATGCAAATAAATTGGACAACTTGACTGAAATGGATGAATATTTATAAAAAATACAATCTGCCCAGATTAACAGAAGAGGAAATAAATTACTTAAATAATCCCATTTCAGAAAAATAAATTGAAGAAACCATCAATAAATTCCCTAAGGAACATCTTCAGATTAAGATGTATTTATCAGTGAATTCTACCAAACATTTAAAGAACAATTTGTTCTTATTCTGCATAAACTATTTAAAAAAATAATTGGAGAAGATGGAGTTCTGAAAGCTCCTTTTATGACACCAACATGGTCCTGATACTTAAACCAGGAAGAAAAAAAAACAAAGAAAATTATAGACCAATCTCCCTAATGAATATAGATGCAAAAATCTTGAATAAAATTATAGCAATGAGACTACAGCAAATAATTGCTAGGATAATACACTATGATCAGGTTGGGTTTATACCAGACAAGCAGGGATGGTTCAACATTAGGAAAACGCTCAACATAATTAAACATATCAATTACAAAACCAATATAAATCATAGGATTATCTCAATAGATGCTGAAAAAATCTTTGATAAAGTATAACATCCATTCCCATTAAAAACACTAAAAAATTTATGAATAAATGGAGTTTTCCTTAAAATAATAAATGACATCTATCGAAAACCATCAACAAATACTATATTGAATGGGAATAAACCCAGAGCATTTCCAATAAATTCAGGGGTGAAATAAGGATGCCCATTTTCACCCTTTCTATTTAATATACTACTGGAAATGCTAGCAGTAGCAATAAGAGAAGAAAAACAAATTTGAGTAATCAGAATTTGCAATGAGGAAGCAAATCTTTCACTCTTTGAAGAATGATGTGATGGTATACCTAGAAAACCTGAGGGAATCATTTTAAAAAACACCTTGAAACAATTAAGAAATTTAGCAAAACTGCATGGTATAAAATAAACCCATGTAAATCATTAACATTCCTATACGTGAATAACCATCCCCAAGAAAAAGAGATAGAAAGAAATGTCATTCAAAATAACTGAAAAAAATATTAGATACTTGGGAATCTACCTCCCAAGACAAACCTAGAAACTGTACAACAAAATTATAAAGCTCTCCTCACACAAATAAAGTCAAATCTAAATAATTGGAAGAATGTCAAATTCTCATGGTTAGGTCAATTAATTTAATAAAAATGACAATTCTACCTAAATTAAATTATGTATTCTGTGCTATACTAATAAAACTGCCAAATAAGTGCTTTTCCAAGCTAGGAAAAAATAGTAGCAAAATTCATCTGGAGCAACAAAAGGGCAAGAACGGCAATGGAACTGATGAAAAAAGAATGCAGATAGGTGGCCTAGCTTTGCCAGATCTGAAACTATACTATTCTGTAGCAGTCAGCAAAACTACCTGGCTTTGGTTAAGAAATAATGAATGGATCAGTAGGTTAGGATAGGTTCAAAAGAAATGGAAGAAAATGACTACTGTAATCTATTATTTGACAAACCTGAAGAAATTAGCCTCTGGGATGAGAACTCACTATTTGACAAATATGGTTGGTAAAACTGGAAAATAGTATGGCAAAAACTAGGCATAGATCCACATCTCACACCTTATACCAAAATAAGATCAAAATGCGTACAGGATTTAGACATAAAAAACAACACCATAGATAAATTAAAAGCAAAAAAACTACTCTATCTATTAGATCTTTGGAAAAGGGATAAATTTATTACCAAAGAAGAATTAAAGCACATCATAAACTGAAAAATAAATGATTTTGGCTACATTAAATTTAAAAGGTTTTGCACTAATAAAATCAAAGCTACCAAAATTAGAACAATAATCTCATTTCTAAAATATATAGAGAACTGCATCAAATTTATAAGGTCTAATTTCATTCCTCTATTGACAAATGGTCAAAAGATATTATCAGACACTTTTCAAATGAAGGAATTAAAGCTATATATGATGATATAAAAAAGGTGCAAATCACTATTGTTTAGAGAAATGAAAATCAAAATAACAATGAGGTATCATCTCACACCTATGAGATTAACTCAGATGAGAAAAAGGAAAGATAATCAATGTTGGACAGATTGTAGGGCAACTGGCACATTGATGCATTGCTGGTATAGTTGTGAATGAATAGCAATATGGAACTATGCCCAAAGAGCAATAAAACTCTTCATATTTTTGACCCAGCAATTCCAGTTCCAGGACTATGTCCAGAAGAAATCGTTCAAAAATTGGAAAAGTCCTACATGTTCCAAAATATTCATAGCAGCTCTTTCTGTAATAGCAAAGAGTTGGATTTGGAGGAATGCCCATCAATTGAGGAATGGCTAAACAAAAGTTATGGTACCTGAATGTAATGCAATATTATTGTTCTACAAGAAACTATTAATGGTCAGACTCTAGACAAGAATTGAATTACTTACAGGTTCTAATGCTAAGTGAAGGGAGTAGAAACAAGAAAACAATGTAAACATCAACAACATTTTGAAATGAAGAACCTTCATGGAAGCAGTTCCTCTCAACAGTCCATAGAGTGAAGACAACTGTCTTTGACTGGTTATAGACTATATTATCCTCAGCCAGAAGAAGAAAAGCAAAACAGACAGAAAAAAACAGACAACCCTTCCTAATCTGATGAACACTTTGTAAAAATTATCTCTTATGTAACTTCTTCCCTCAGTCCTAATTCCTCATGCCAAAAATTAGTAATTTGCATATGTTTAACAAAATATGTATGTAAAATGGTAACCTGACTGCTCCCTATTGAGAGGAGGGTGGTGGGAAGGAAGGAAGGATGTAGGGAAATTTTGCAGTTTGGAAATATGCATGTACAAATGGATGAAAATGAAAAAAAATAAAACAAGAGTTGACTATAACTGGAAAAAATTAACTATTAAATATTTCTAAGCTCTCCAATGGCTTTGGCAGAGTTGAATATACTGACTAAGGCAGAGTAAAGGAAACTACTACCTACTTATTACTGATAGATTTTCTTTTTCTGTGTTTTTTTTTCCATTTTCATCCAAGGCTTTCCATTTTCTCTGAATATAAAAAAAACATGTAAATATATAGATATTTGCATTCACAATTTTGTTGAAAGTTCTGTCAGTATATTTGCAATTTTATATTTTTAAGCATTTGCAAACATCTGGACTATCATTTTGTGTTTTATTTTGCCTCTCCTATGCCTCATCATTTTAGATCTCATAATATTGTTTTGGATGTTACTGTGTCAACTTTTTTATAATTTCTAAAATAATTAAGGGATTTCACATGAAAATATACTTTTCCATAGTGAATTGAATTAATTTGGCCTTTTGCATGATTAACTTTTCTAATTATAATTGTGACAATGTGACTAGCTGCATGGACAGTGTGATTTTCCTGATATTATTACTGAAAATGTAAAAAGAAAATCTGGAATTTAGATTTATTTTACCATATTGTTATAGATGCTGCCTTTCTTAATGAAGAGTCTTTCTTCTCTTTCATGTTTTCCCTAGGGAATTCTACATCAATATCATTTTATATTGTCTAGTTCTTTTCCATTTTAAATTTGTTTCTCTCCAGTAATATCTTTTACCTTCATACATATATAAAAATAAAAATCAAATCGGTATGTTTTTGTCCAAAACAAATTGAGTCTGCTATTATTGAAAAAGTGTTGAATTAAAAATGCTAGTAGATGGGTTTAAGCCATGAAAATTCTCTTGGGTTGTTACCTCTTATTTCAGATGATGTGTTTGGATTAGAGGAACTCTTAGTTCCCTTCCATGACAAAATTCATAGGTCTACTGTAGAAGATGGCAAATTGGTTCATAGAGATGATTCCAGACAGGATATGTTCAGGCACATATTTGAAAACTTCAAATGTTCCTGTGACTTTTTATTTGTTCAAATTTCGCATGAAAATCTTCATGGCTGTATCTATACATGTGTTTACCCAGGACTGAAAAAATGTAATTTTTATTATGATGTTGCAAGCTCAGGGAGGTCTTTTGATCCACTTTTGACCTTAACCATTATGGCAGTAATTATGGTCAAATGATACTTTGAGCAAAATCTTACTGCTCAGAGGAGAATAGAATTGACCAAGTCATTGATGAAATCTTTAATTCCTTGAATAACAAAGTTCCATGTTGCAGAAACATGGAATTATAACTTCATTGTTTTTATGTTAAAATAGAGAGATTTAATTTCTTCATCTGAAAACTACCCAGTCACTTCCTTTAACTAAATGTCAATTGGATAATACCATATATTCTTAAATATTTGATTCAGTTTTCTATACATTTGAGAAATGAGCCTTTATCAAAAACATTGACTGTGAAATTATTTCCCAATTTTCTAATTTCCTTCTAATTTGGTTATATTAATTTTGTTTGTGCAAAACTTATATAATTTAATATGATCAAAATTATACATTTTGAATTTTATAATGTTCTCTATATCTTGTTTGGTCAAAAGTATGCTTTTCTCCATATCATAATTGGCTCATGATATTTCTATTCATGTCTAAATGATATAACCATTTCATCTATATTTTGGTTTATGATGTGAAGGGTTGGTCTATGCCTTCTTTCTACCATTCCATTTTCCAGCTTTCTCAACAGATTTTGTCAAATAATAAGTTCTCATTCCAGAACCTGAAGTAGGTTACTTTAGTGCTTTATGATTTTTTTTATTTTATATTAATCCTATTTCACTCTTTGACCACCCTATTTCTTAACAATGCTAAATAGTTTTGAGGAATGTGACTTTATCATCTAGTTTTAGATCTTGTACATCTAGATAACTTCTCTATGCATTTTTTCCATTAATTTCTTGACATTTTTAATCTTTTGTGATTCCAAATGAATTTTGTTATTATTTGTCCTAACTCTATAATATAATTATTGTAGTTTGAATATTATGGCACTGAATGAATAAATTCATTTAGTCAGAATTGTCACTTTATGATATTGATTTGGTCTACAACGGAATGATATATATATATATATATATATATATATATATATGTATATAGTAAATCTCTCTTTCTATGTCTTGCTGATGCATTTTGTTGGAAATATATAGACTTATGTGTGCTCATATCCTATAAACTTTGCCAGAGTTATGCATTATTTTAAGCAGTTTTTTAGTTGATTCTGTCTGTTAAAAGTGAAAGTTTGTTTTCTCATTGCCTGATTTAATTACTCTAATTTCTTTTGCTAAAGCTAACATTTCTAGTATAATATTGAGTAATAATGGTGATAATAGATATCCTTGTTTTACCATCTTATTAGGAAGGATTCTATAGCATAAACAGAAAAGAGCAAGTGCTTAATTTGTAGCTCTAAGGAAGTGATAGGTAGATAGATTAATAGCTGGAGATATGCACAGAATTATTTCTTATGATGTAATAGACATAGATACACAGTATATTTAAATATGGAAATATACATACATGCAAATAACAGATATATTTCGTATTTATCTTACATATAAATTGCTTTCCTATTTTTTGTCATAGAATAGTGTTTTCCTATTGTATCTATCTTTACCATATTCAAATTTCTTCAGCTGTAGCTTCCCTAGTCACTTTTCTAATGAAATTTCTTACTCTCCTGAAAGTTGATTTCTTCCTGGTTCTCTGACTAAGCATCCTGTCTTAGTACCCATGAATGGCTTAAGTCAGGTAATCTTCATGCTCCTCAACCCTGGTGGATATGGCAAATCGTAAAAGTCACTATACCCAGAAAACTGACATACTAGTTGAGTTTTTATTTAATGAAGGACGAATGTTGACAGTATCAGAAGAGAGAAGGGAGCATAACCTCCAGACATGTTGCAAAGCTGAGATTAAAAAGCCTAGGCAATTGATTATATTTGGGAGGTTGAGGATCATGCTTAGATTACAAGTTTGGGAGACTGAGAAGATTGTATTACTATTGTATTACTATCAAAAGTAACAGGAAAATTTTGAAGGGGGAGTTTGAGGAAGTAATAATAAGTTTAATATTAGACATAATAAGTATAAGATATATTGGACATCCAGTTCAGTATTTCTGAAATATAGTTAGAAACTGGTGAAAAGCAGAGAATAGGGTTGAATAGTAGATCTCAGGATTATCAGCACAGAGGGTGATTCTTACCTCTATGAATATTGATAATATAACCATATGTAATAAATTAGAAAAATAGTAAATTTGTAGAGGAGGGTAAAAGTCCAAGGAGAGGGCCATTTATAGTTATCGTGCCCTGGATAAAAATCCAACACAAGAAACAGAGTAAAGGGATCACATACGTAGGAGGAAAGCCAGAAAAGTGTAATGTTCTGAAGAAATTATTAGTTTAAATCCTTTGTTCTTCTTTAATCCCCCTTCTCCTCACCCAGTTCCCTGTTGCTTCTTCTTTTTCTAAGAGAAGAATGCCTTCTTTATTGCTATTTTTTAGTAAATTCTGAAATAATACACACTCTCCCATGTTCTCCCAACCCTCTCTGTCTTGGCTATGCACTCTTTCATAAGGTAAAGAAATCCCACCAAAATAATAATGATTCAGTTGTTAGGTGGAATATTGTGAGATTCTGTGTATTTTGCCATGTATGTCTCTTTACATTTACTTCTTCCAGATTCCTGTCTTCAACCTCATCTTCTTGTATATGTGTAGAAAGAAATCTCTTACTGATCTTTCTGTAGTAACTGTGCTGCTATTATTGAATTTGCTTGTTATATTTATTTTAACCTTCTTAATTTTTATTAGGCAAGGATGTTTGAGGATAAATTATTTTTAGCTCTGCATTTCTTTATAAAAATGTCTCAAGCTGCTTATCATTAAACATCAATCTTTTTTTCTTCATTATTAAGCTAAAATATGCATAACAAATCACCCTAGGTTGTATCCCAAATTCTCTTACTTTTTAGAACACAATAATATTTTCTGTCCCCCTCTTCTAGTGTGTGTGGAATAGTCACATTGTTCAAATATACGTTCCTTTGTTTGTGAAAAAAAAATTCCTGATAACTTGAAGAACATTTTACTTTCAGCTAAATTTTTTCCCATTTCTTACCAGTACTGAATATGTTGTGTCAAATTTGTGCCAAAATAGAGTTTCAAAATATAGTTGCACTTAATGTTACTTTCTTCCTAATTACCTTATAAATAGTCTAAAACAATTAATCAACAAATAAAACTTACAGAATACATGCATTTTTTCAATATGCTCCTGTATCAAAAGAGTTATGTTTTATGCATACTGTCTTTAATATCAATACATTCTCCATTCATAGTAAGCCTATTCTTTTTTTTTTTACAATAAATCTTTTTTATTTGAAACTCCCCAATTTAAGGCACTCACAAGCATGAGGATGGCAGTCTGTGGCTTCAGGCAGACTAGAAAAAAAGCAGATACAATTTAAGAATCTGGGCTCCTCTAGGTAAGAAAAGGTTAAAAGCACAACAGTCATCCCAGTGATACTTGCTTGGCCTTCAAAGGGACGTTCCTCTTGTTGCATGGCAGGTAGCTCTTCAGCACCTTTTCCTGGAAGCCCTTCCCCCACGCCTAGGCCTCTCCTCAACAGATCCATCGACAAGGAGATGGACACACTGGGCCCCTTGCTTGGTTGACTGAGGAATTTAGGGAAGCAAGATTCAAGCCAAAGACAGCTTCTTGGAGGCTAAGATTTTCAGTGTAGAAAGGTTAATTCACAGTAAGACAATTACATACATCATACAAAAAGTGTTTTTAAAAAGAGTGCAAGAATAACATTTTTCAACATTTCTAAAGATTAAAAAGTAGCTTTGGGTTACATTGCTAACTTTTGAGAGGAAACTTCCTCTACCTTCTCCACAGCAGAACAGGAGTACAACAATGGAATTCTCCACCTTGCCCGGCCTGTGCTGCCTGGCCTTGATGGAGCAGATTCTGCAACATGAGAAAGAAGGGCTGCCAGAATGGTTCCCTGTTCTCACCCTGTTCAACACTGTCAGGAGCATGCCTGGCACACTTCTCCTCAGACAGCTCTCTATGTCCCCCTTGAAATACCGGTCAACTCCTCCCCAGAGGCAGAAATGAGCAGCAGCCCTCATGGTTCCATGGCAGGTGATTGGGAATCCCTGCTTATTGGCCTCTGCCTGTCAGAGGTCTCTGGTCCCCTCCTAGAGGTCAGCTCTGTTCCCCAGGCAGGGGTCCCTGTAGCATCCTCACACCCTCACAGCCAAGCTCACCTCTAGAGAAGGTTCTGAAGAAGGCACTTTTTTAGGCCCATACAGAGGCATTGCCCTTTGTCCCTGAGGCTGAAGAGAGCAGGATGCTGTTTTCAGGTCCTGTTCCCAGAGCCAGAAAAATTTAACTGAATCTGTTAAAAACAGAAGGATCCTAAAAAAACAAACAAAAAAACTACCCCCCAAACCCTCTAATTTCGGCTGACTTTTCCGATGCCATCTTTCTACAGTACTTTAGAGAAGAGAATGAACCCAAGTATGCAGATGGTGGCTTCTTTTGGGGTGAACTAAAGACAACTTCCTATATCACTCTCAAGAAAGGTGCATATTTCAATGGGTGCCTGATCATTAGGGATTAAAGGGAAAGGATGACTACATATTTCAAACCAAACAAGGCTTCTGTTTGAAATCAAAAACAATGCTCAAGACACTGTGCTGAGGATGACTTGGGAGGAATGAGAAGGGCCAACCGAGAGCAGAGGTACCTCTTGTCTCCCAGAGGGGAAGGAGGCCAAGAAGATAAAAGGGGAAGAAGTTTTCCAGCCTCTGTGCTGGGGAGCCCTGTTGGGGATTCGAGAAGGAGAAGGGCTCCTCTTGCTGGAATGTCTAGAATCTGGCTAGAATAATTAATTCATCAGGGATTAGAGAGGGTTTCACTTGAACATAAGGCTCTTTACTGAAAGCAGCAGATTAATGGAAGATGTGGATGTGATTTCTGACTGTATGCTTTCCTAGGACCTGGACTCCTCTGAGCAGCCGCATTCCCCTTGGGGAGATTCGGCCGCCAGCGGCCAACAGGAATTTCCACAGAGGCCTAGTTCTCAAATCTGGAGTATGGGTTCTGTTCTTTAAACAGCCCATATATTTTCCTGATTTCTTCATTTCTGGACTTCATCTCTGCTCTCCTTTCCTCTTGCCATACTTTCCTTTCTTCTCTCTCTCTTGCAGCATGCTCTTCTTCTTTATCTTTCCTGCTTTGGTTCTTCCTTTTCTTACAGCAGTAGCAGCAGCAGATTGTGAGGCCCAAGAGGAGGGCTCCTCCCACCACTGACACGGCGATGATAGATTCCAAGTTAACACAGCACACACCCCATCGGGCAGAGCTCAGTTGACAAAGGGAGGAGGGTGGCAGGATGTTAGGGACCGGATAACCCAGGCAGGCTTTGTTAGTATTGCACCAAAAACACGAGACGTTCTTCAGGCACTCGGTACAGGATCTGTTGGTGCTCTGGGCGCAAGCGGTGGCCGCGCTCTGGGCGGCCACGACCGACCCGGCCGGGGACAGGAGCGGCAGCAGCAGCAGCAACAGCGGCCCGAGAAGCGCGGCCCGAACGGGGCCCCGGAGCTCCATGGGCGGGCATTGGCTCGGCGGCCTCGGCGGTTCTCGGAGGTGGACAAAGGCGCGGCCGCAGGCGGACCCGGAGCCTCCCCGCCCGGCCAGCGTCCGCCGAGCTACTGCCGCCAGCGTTGCCGAGCCACTGCCAAGCCTATTCTTAAAATACTATTGTATTTTACCTCTGTTCTTCAATGAAAATGGATTATTCAAGCATTCATGATGAAAAATTAAACAGACATAGCAGAAAATTTGATTTCCAAAGTTAAACAGGGGAGGTTAAAAGGAAAGAGAGTTGAAAAGGGATTCAATAAGATAAAACTTTTATATTTCAATGAAAGGAAAATACATTTCTCATTTCTAAGAACTTCATCTTTAATAAGACATTTAGTAGTTTACATATATAGAGAGAGTAATATGTGAGTCAAATATAATGGAATGATAAAAATAAAACAAACAAAACAAAACTAAGGACTGAGAAAGAGGAATTTAGTGGGAGAAGGTGAAAAGGAAAAGAAGGATGGGATAAAATTATATCACTTGAAAGAGAAAAAGGAATGTTTACTGTGGAGAAGAAGAATGTGGAGCAATAGATAAAGCACAAACTTTACTTTCATTGAATTGGTTGAAAGAGGGAACAATATACACTTACTTCTGTATCCAAATCTATCTATCCTACAGGAAATCAAGAGGGGAGCAGTGTTAAGAAGGAAGTTGACTGATAGAAAGGATCATATATTAAGGGATATAGTCATGAGAAGAAAAACACTTGAGGAGGCATAGAGTGGAAGGAGAGGGAGGAAGAGAGAGAGAGAGAGAGAGAGAGAGAGAGAGAGAGAGAGAGAGAGAGAGAGAGAGAGAGAGAGAAATATGATGAAGAGAAACAAGCAGTTGGTTTAAATAACTAGTATGAACTCAATTATAAAACACTGGAAAATCACAGAATGAATTAAGAAGAATCCTCCTAAATAATCATAAGAAACACACTTGAAGCAGAGAGACAAATAAGAGGCTAGATCATAACCTATTCTTGCATCAGCTGAAATAAAATTAAAACAAAACTTCAATTAGTTCAATCATGATTTTGGGAAACCAAAATTAAAACATATAATTAAAGTAGATTAAAAAAGGAAATTACATATTTCTAAAAAATAACATATTCAGTGAAGTCATAAAAGTTCTAAGATTATATGAACCAAGTATTATAGAATTCAAATCCTCAAAGGTAAAGTAAAATGAGTTACTGAAGGAAATAGTAAAACTAAGCAAGTAAAATTATAGAAATGGGGACTTCGACTTTTCTCTCTCATAATTATTTAAATATAATAAAAATAAGCAAGTTAAGTTTATACATTTTATATCAGAAAATAAGCTATTTATTTAAAGAGACAATATTTTATGACAGAAGGAAAACTGCACAAGTCAAGAAATGTGTCTTGACATTTCCCTCTGACACTAATCTTTTGTCTTGATTTTTTCTGTTAATAGCATATTTATGTTTTCAATTTCATGCAATGTTAGATTTCCACATACATTTTTGTAAGATTTTAAGTTCCAAATGTTTTCCTTCCATCCTTTCTGTTCCCCATCCATAAGACAATAAGTAATTGAATATAGATTATACATTTACAATCATGTTAAACATGTTTCCATATTATTCAAGTTATTAAAGAAGAATAAGAACTAAGAAAAAAGAGAAAGAAATGTAAAAGGAAAATTTAAAAAATGAAAAATAATATGCTTTGATCTTCATTCAGACTCCATACTTCTTTGTCTGGATGTGGATGTCATTTTTGTCCACCAGTAATTTACAGTTATGTTTAAACACTAGATTTATGAGAACAGCTAAGTCTATTCTAGTTGATCAACACACAATGTTGCAGAATGTTCTCATTTCTGCTCACTTCAGTCAGCATCAGTTCATCATGTTTTTTTGAAATTTTCCTGAAATTCACATTCTCCTGATTTCTTACTGAACAATAATATTCCATAATATTCATATACCACATACTCAATCATTCTTCAATTATTGGGTATTTCATAAATTCAAATTCTTGGTCATCACAAAAATGTTTGTATAAATATTGTGTGTCTATTTACTTTTTCTAATCTTTTTGTGTTTAAGATGCAGTAGTGGTATTGCAGGATTAAATATAATGCATAATTTTATAGACCTTTGGACACAGTCCTTAATTACTTTTCAAAACTGTTGAATCAGTTCAGAAACTTACCAATAATAGTGTTCTCATTTTCCCAAATCTCCTCCCACATTTATCATTTTTTTCTGTCTCATAGCCAAGCTAATAGATGTGAAGATAGTGCTTCACATTTGAAATCAAGAGTGATTTCAATAACTGCTTTTTTAATTTGACATAAGACAATTTAATTTCTTCATTTGCAAACTTCCTATTCATATCATTTATTAATTGGTGAATAAATTGCTGTCTAATAATTTTTAATCTGTATCTTTTAGAAATGAGGCATTTATCAGACTGTAAAGATTGTTTCCCAGATTTCTGCTTGAATTCTAATCTTGGTTGAATTCATTTTGTTTGAGGAAAAACTTTTTAATTTAATGTAATCAAAATTATCCAATGTATCCAAAAATTATTTTTTTGTTATTTTCTCTAATTCCTATTCGTTCATAAATTTTCCTCTCTTCATATGTCTGACAGATGGACTTTTCCTCATTCTCTGAATTAACTTATGCTGTCACCATTTATGTCTAAATCATGTACTTATTTCAAATATATCTTGGCACACTATGTGAGAGGTTGGTCTATGCCTAATTTCTGACATTCATTTTCCAGTTCTATCAATTTTTTGTTATGTAGTGAGTTCTTGGGAGCCTTGAACTTCATCAAACAGTAGACTATAGTCATATACTGCTATTTCTTTTGTATCTCATCTATTCTATTCATTTACCACTCTATTTCTTAGCTAATACCAAACAGTTTTGATGCTTATCACTTTATAGTATCCTTGTAAATCTGATATGGCTAGACCACTGATTTGCACTTTTCCACTAATTCTCTTGATATTCTTGACAATTCTATCTCCAGATGAATTTTGTATTGGCAGCTAAGTAGTGCAGTGAATAGAGCACTGGCCTTAGATTCAGGAGGATGGGAATTCAAATCCAGCCTCAGACACTTGACTAACTCCATGGCCATTTCCATTTGCCCTGATTCATGTCTGTTCACTGTCCCAGATGGCTCTGGAGGAGAAAACGAGGTTGGTGGTTTAAAACCAACAATTCTTCCGTCCGCACACACAAATCTAAATTCACGTGGTTGTCATGGCATCACCTCCGTGATATTGTGGTCTTCTTCAAAAAGTAAGGGCAAACATCATCATCTTCATCATCATTATTATTATTATTGAAGCTCTATGAGATAATTTTTTTACAAGGCAAATGGTGTTAAGTGGCTTGCCCAAGGCCACACACCTAGGTAATTATTAAGTATCTTAGGTGAGATTTGATCTCAGGTACTCCTGACTCCAAGGCCGGTGCTCTATCCACTGTGCCACCTAGCTGCCCCTCTTTGAGATAATTTTTGATAGCTTCATTGGTATGACACTGAATAAGTAGACAAATTTGGGGGAATTGTTATATCTATTATATAAGCTTATCCTAATCATGAACTATTGATATATTTTAAATTGTTTTGATCTGAATCCATTCTGTGAAAACTATTTCATAATTATACTCATATAGTTCCTGGATTTGTCTGACAGGTAGACTTTACAAGTATTTTATTTTGTTTACATTTATTTTAAATGAAGTTTTTCCATATCTTGATGCTGGGTTATGATTGTTCTATGTAATGAAATGCTGGAAATTTATCTGAGTTTTCTCATACTTTGCAATGTTGTTATTATTGTTAAATATTTAAAATAATTTAATAATTTTTCAATGCTCTCTAAGTATAACATCCTAACATCTGTAAAAGTAATGTTTCCTTATGGTCTATTTTCATTCCTTTGATTTCTTTTTCTTCTACCATTGTTTTGTCTAACATTTCTTAATCCTATATTTTATAATAGTGACTACAATATTCATCACTGTTTTTCCCCCGACCTAGAATATGACCATTATAGATAATGGTTAATGAGTTTTACATAGATACTTAATGGTATTAGATGGATGCTTGTTTAAATAATTACCCCTTTATGGTTATGTTTTCTAGTGCTTTTAATAGCGATTGTTTCTGTATTTTGACAAAAGCTTTTTTAGTATCTACTGAAATCATCATTTGATTTCTATTGGATTTGTTATTCATATGGTCAATTATGTAGATAGCTTTACTACTAATGAACCAACCTTGCTTTTCTAGTCACATGTATTATCTTTGTGATATATTTTATTATGAGCTCTTTTCTCACATTTTATATAAAATTTTTACATCAATATTCATTATGGGAAGTGGCTTATGATGTTACTTTTGTTTTCTTTCCTTTTTTACACAAATTTTTATTTTATTTTTTTGCACCAATTTATAGTTATAAAGCCTATACGTAAAAAAAAACAACATAGAATAATCCTTGAATGATTATCATAGAGCTTTGTTTGTAGAGGCCATGGCTTAGAAATCATCTTACAAACAACAGACATATTTCAATGCAACCCAGCTTGGTACACCTTTGGCATTAGGCTGGGCATAGTGCAGGAGTAATATTTACTGTAACATTCTTTTGGGTACTATGATTAGATCTGATTTTGAGTTTTGGTATCTTTGGAAGAAAGGATAAAAACTCACTTCATTCTTTGGACATCTATTCAATAGTAACAATCTTGAAATGGCTCAATTTTTTAAAATAATTCATAACATACAGGGAGTTTTTCCCCCATTCTCAAAATTTCATATTAAAAATGAATAATAAATAACAAAATTAGTATCAATTTTAAAAGAGAAATAGTGAAAAGGGTGAACTAGAAACAATCTCCGCCAATCACAGCTTCTGTACTTCAGAATACCTGCTTCCCCAGAGATCACATCTAAAAGATGACTGCAATAGACAATGTGGTGTTAGGAATGTAATCAAGCAGTTTCTTCTGTATTTTATTCATTGCAATTTCCTTTGTGAATTCCTTTTTTGGTTTTGGTAGGACATTTCTGAAGACAGGGACATACTTCAGTCTCAAAGAGCAGCTGATTATTACCACCCTTCTTCCTACATATGTATTTACACACTGTATATTTGCTTCCTTGTTTACTCCAGGGTTAAGTGTGCAGAAAAGCATAAAGAAGGTTATTCCTCAGCCAAGGCCTCCTGAATGTCCAGGCGATATCTTGCCACTTTCAGTGGCTTAATAGTTTATGATCAATATCTATTACTTTTACAACTTCCACAGAAAGTAACTATCTGCTATTTGATAAACCCAAAGAGTCCAGCTATTGGGATAAAAACGCTCTGATAAAAATTGCTGGGAAAATTGGAAGTTAGTATGGAAGAAACTTAGTTTAGACCAACACCTTACATCCTATACCAAAATAATATCCAAATGGTTACAAGACTTAGACCAAAAAAAAAACAAAAAAAAAAACAACAGAACTACAAGCAAATAGGATGATAAAGGACTAGTTTACCTGTCAGATTTATGGAAAGTGATGCAGTTTATGACTAAGAAAGAGATGGCCAATATCACTAAAAACAAACTAGATGATATTGATTACATTAAATTAAAAAGCTTCTGCACAGATTAAACTACTGTAACCAAGATCAAAAGAAATGTAGTAAACTGGTAAACAATCTTTACAAAAAAAATGTTTCTGACAAAGGACTCATTTCTAAAATATACAGAGAACTGAGTCATAATTTTAAAAAAGCTATTCCCCAATTGACAAATGGGCAGAGGATATGCAAAGGCAATTTATAGATGAGGAGATCAAAGCAATCCATTCATATGAAAAATTGCTCTAAATCATTACTTATTAGATAAATGCACATTAAAGCTTCTCTGAGCTACCACCTCACACCTTTTAGACTGGCCAATATGCCCAGAAAGGATAATTATCATTGTTGGAAGGGTTGTGGGAAATATGGGATACTATTACATTGTTGGTGGAGCTGTGAACTAATCCAACCTTTCTGGAGGGAAACTTGGGACTGCACCCAAAGGGCAGCAAAAATGTGCATACACTTTTATCCAACAATACCACTACTGGGTTTATAACCTGAAGAGATGAAGAAAAAGGGTAAAAAGACCACTTGTACCAAAATATTCATGGCATCCCTCTTTGTGGTGGCAAAATAATTGGAAATCAAGTAAATGTTTTTCAATTGGGGAATAACTTAGCAAACTGTGGTATATGTATATTATGGAACACTATTGTTCTATTAGAAACCAGGAGGGATGGGATTTCAGGGAAACCTGGAGGGATTTGCATGAACTGATGCTGAGTGAGATGAGCAGAACCAGAAAAAACACTGTACGCCCTAACAGCAACATGAATACACTGATCAACCTTGATGGACTCATTCATTCGTGCAATAATCAGGAACAATTTTGGGCTCTCTGCAATGGAGAGTGCCATCCATATCCAAAGAAACAACTATGGAGTTTGAACAAAGACAAAGGACTATTACGTTAAATTTAGAAAAATAAAACTGATATCTTATTGTCTGATCTTGCTGTCTCTTATACTTTATGCTTCTTCCTTAAGGAAATGATTTCTCTCTCATCATAATACTCAATTTGGATCAATGTATATCATTGAAACAATGTAAAGACTGACAAATTACCTTTTATGGGCAGTGGGGGGGAGGGAAGTAAGATTGGGGGAAAACTGTAAACCTCAAAATAAATAAACTTTAATAAAAATAAATTACATTAAAAATGAAAATAAACAAGAAATGAAGGAAAGACTTCAAGAAGGATATATCTTACTTGGGTGGATAGGCAGTGCAACCTAGTGTAGGTGTGTATATGTGTAAAGACTGTATGTAGGAGGGGCAGCTAGGTGGTTGAGTGGATAGAGCACTGGCCCTGAAGTCAGGAGAACCTGAATTCAAATCTGGTGTCAGACAGTTAATAATTACCTAGCTGTGTGACCTTGGGCAAGCCACTTAACCCCATATATATGCCTTGCAAAAACCTCAAAGAAAAAGACTGTAGGAGACTCTTAATCCTAGACAGATCAACAATTAGGGGCAATTGATCCCGATTTATCAGGCAACTGACACAGAAAGCAAGCTGTCAGCCTCCAGGCCCAGAACAAAAGATAAATCATGAGCACAGGAAAAAACAGAAGAATGGACAAGCCACTACCAGGTTCAGATGAAGAAATTAAAACTATCTATAGAAATATAAAAAGTGGTCTAAATAACTATTGGTTGGAGGAATACAAATTAAAACATCTTTGAGTTACCACCTCATACTTAAATGAATGATTGAAATGACAAAAAAGATAAATAATCAGTGTTGGAGTAGATGTGAGAAAGCAATGCCCACAGAGCGAAAAAATTATGCATACCTTTTGATTCAGTAATACCCCTACTGTGTCACTAAGAGATCATAATAAAAGGAGAAAAGGGCCCATTGGTAGAAAAATATTAGAAAAATATTTGTAGCAGCATTGAGGCAATGCCTATCAATTGGGGAATGATTGAACAAAGTATGGTATGTCAGTGATGGACAACTATGGTTCTATAGAAAATCATGACTGGATGAACTTCAGAAAATCCCGGAAAGCCTTGCATGAACTTGCATGAGCAGAAACAGGAGAACTTTATTCACATTTACTGCAACATGGTGTGATGGTTATGATGAAGGAGTTAGCTCCTCTCATTAGTTCAAGGACAAATGACAATTCTTAGAGATCTGTTGTAGAATATATCATCCACATTCAGAGGGGAAAAAAACTATTTAGACTGAATGCAGACCAAAGCATATAATTTTCACTTTTTAAAACTTGTTTTATACATTTTTTGAATTTTTTCATTTTTTTCATTATTTTTAATTTTCTTTCACAATATGACTAATATAGGGATGTATTTAGACATGATTGTACATTTATATATTAAATTAGATTACACTCTCATGGATAAGCCAGGAGGGAAGGGAGAAGAGAAATAATATGGAATTTAAAAAATGTATAAAAAGATAAAAATTTAAAATTATCTTTGCAAGCAATTGAAAATAAAATAAATAAACAACCAAAAAGGACTATAATACACTCTAATTTGTGGATATTAGGGTAGTTTTCCTAGATAATTACCTAAAAGACATTTTTCAAATTCTAATTTTTATAATAGCTTTCAGGTAGACCAATAATTTACATGTTATTTTTCCTGCATCTATTTTCCAGGTTGGTCATTTTTCCTATATATTACTTAACATTTTCTACTAATTTTCCCATCATGATTTTGTTCAATTAATTCTTGATATATTATAGAGACATTAGCTTCCACTAGCTCAATTCAAATTTTAAAGCATCTATTTTCTTCAGTTAGTTTTTGTATTTTCTATTCCATTTTTCTAATTCTACTTCTAAAATTATTATTTTCTTAAGTTAATTTTGTGCTTCTTTTTGCAATTTTTCACAATTTTCCTACATGAATCTCATTTTATTTTCCCAATTTTTCATTTACTTCTCCTAATTTGTTCTGTAAATTTTTTTTGAGATCTTCCTAGGGGACATTTTGGAGATGAGACAAATTTAAAATTCCTTTTGAGGCTTCATTTGTAGGCATTTTGTCACTGCTTTATTCTTCTGAGAAAGAATTTTTTTTGCAACTTTTTATGTTTAAGGTTGTTCATGTTTTGTTTTGTTTTGTTTTGTTTTGGTGTGTTTGCTCATTTAAAAAAAGAAGGTTTGCTCCTGGCCTCAGTTTTATGCTTTTTTTGATTGAGATCTAGGGATCTGATTCCTGACTTTTTGAGCTGAAGCCTCAAGTGCTGGCTACTTGCTCCCTGTTTTAAAATAGTTCAGACCAGTACCTCCATTTGCACCAGTTCTGGCATCCACAATATGTTTTCCCTGCTGGGTTTGGGGACTTCACTACTGACCATCTAAAATATGGAATTGCTGAGCCAGAAACTGGGGACCTCAGTTGATTAGCTTTATAGCCAAAAGTTTGCCATTGGTTTCCCCATACTTCACTTTGTGCTGAAGTCCCTCTAAGATATCTTTATCTGAAAAAACAATTTGCTTCACTCTGTCTTTTTGTGGATTTTGTCTCTCCAGAGACATTTTAATGGTTTTAATTAAAGTTGTTTTAGGGGGAACCAGAGAAAAGCTCAGGGTCCTTCCTAGCTTCTCTACACTTTCTTGGACCATTCAGGAATGACTGATGTTGATACTTATGTACATGAACCATCATGATAAATGTTTTTGCCTCTCCATTATAACATGAAAAAATATAGGAAAGGTTCAGATGAAATAATACAATTTTGCAAAAGGGAAAGTGATATGTCTTGCCTTCAGAATCCAAGTTCTTTCTTTGGATGTGTATGACATTTCCACTATAAAGCTTTTGGAATGGTTTTTAACTGCATTGCTGAGAAGAGATACATTGATCATAGTTGGTTGTCATTCAATTTTTCTGTTACTGTCTACAATGTTCTACTGGTTCTTCACACTTCTTTCACTTCTTTTTCAGTAAGTGTAAGTCTTGCCAGGTTTCTTTCTGAAATATTCCTGATTATTATTTTATATAAAATAACAGTAATCTGACTTCTGGCTAAGATGGTGGAGAGAAGTCAAGGGATTGTTTTAAGCACTCCTGTCTTTCCCGCTGAACCAACAAAAGTCAGGCCACTAAGTAGATTTTTGGAGTGATAGAACCCACAGAAGAACAAAGCAGAACATCTTCCAGCCAAGTAATATCATGCCCAGGGCATAGAGCAGATATGCAATGTGCAGCAGGGTAAGGTGTGGGGGACTAACCTGAAAACCTCAGCAGTAGGAACAGAAATCTTTTTAGTGTTCCTGTTGGGCAGACTGGGAGAACTCCATTGGGAGAACTGGGAGAGCTCTAGCCCTGCTCAAAACACCCATTCCACCAGCATGAATGGTCTGGATGACCCTGTCATTGGAAGAAGAAACTGTGACATTCCTCTGGGGGAGTCTGGCATTCCCAGTATAAACAGAAATAGCCATAGATTTTTGCACATTTCCAAAAGGACAGGGTTTAGGAGTTGTATTTCCCCAGTCCTGACTATCCAAAGAGAAACTCTAGTATTTCTACTTTCAGCTTTATAATGGATATATCATACACATCCAGAGATAGAACTTAGATACTGAATGCAAGATATTATTTTCACTTTTTCAAAATTGTATTTTTTTGTTTGAACTGTTTTTTCTGATTCTTTTTTCCAAATTATTTAGCATGATTGCTCATGTAAATCAGTATAGCCTAATGACTAGGTTGTATGAAGACAGACTAGATCCAAACCCAGTCATATGAAATGGGCAGTTGAAAACTCAACAGAAACAAGTGAGAGAAAGTTTCTGGTATCCCTTACTGGTTGATCCATTGAGTTATCTCTGGAGTTCCTAACTCCAGTAAGCAAGGTCTCCAGATTCCTTAACATCAAAATTCTTTGTACATTCCCCTCCCCCAACACCAAGACCCCCAGGAAAGATAACAGATTCCAGAAATTATGAAAGAGCAGTGCAAAGCAGTATCAATTGAATCTTACCTTGGAAATAAGGATACTAGCTTAGAAAATGACTAAAGGGGCTCTACATATGAAGCTTCAGAGGAGAATATGAATTGATCTCCATTCCAGAAAGACTTAATAGATGATATCAGAAAGGATTTTAAAAATAGAATTGATCCTTTCTATCCTGGACTCTGTGTAGAGCAGAACCTGACTCTGCTGCCAAGATGTTGATACCCAAGAACTAAATTTCCATCTAAGAACTCCTTTTTAAGGAGAGAATGATGGTCACCAAAAAGGATGTCACATGCAAAAGCCTCCTGAGATGGCAGACAAGAATGTGCCTAATCTCTATGTCATAACAGCCATGCAGTCTCTAAAGTCTCATGACTATGTTAAGGAGCAGTTTGCATGGAGGAATTTCTACTTATATCTCACCAATAAGGGCATTCAGTAGCTCCTGGATTACCTTCACCTGCCCCCTGAGATTGTGCCTGCCACTCTTCACAGAAGTAGACCTGAGACAGGAAGGCCAAGGCCTAAAGTTCTGGAGGGTGAGCAGCCTGTCCAGCTTATTCAGGGTGAAACTTATAGAGACACATACAGACGAAGTGCTGCTCCCCCTGGTGCTGCCAAGAAGGCTGAAACTGGGGCTGGGTCAGTAACAGAATTCCAATTTAGAGGTGGTTTTTTTCGTGGATATGGTCAACCTCCTCAATAAAAACTGTAGAGTTATGTTTCATGTTGAATAAATTTTGGGGAAAAAATCAAATGGAAAAACTGGGAAAAGAAATGTGAGAAAAAATATCTAGCAACATAAAATTACAAGAGGAAAACAAATCCTTTAAAAATACAATTGGGTAAATGCAAAATAATACTCTCCTTAGAAACACAATTGGCAGAATGTAAAAATATAACAACTCCTATAAAAATAGAATTGACTAAATGGAAAGGAGATAGAAAAGTTAAATGTAGAAAATACTTCCCTGAAAATAGAATAAGACCAGTGGAAAATAATAACTTCATGAAATACCCAATAATCTTCTAAGTAAAATAAAAAGTAAAAAATAAATTGAGGATGCTAAATACCTCATCTGTAGAACAATTGACCTGGAAAATAGAGCTCGGAGAGACAATTTAAGAATCATAGGGCTAATTGAAAACTTTGTTAAAAAAACACAGACCTCCATTCTTCAGGATATGGTTAAAGAGAACTAACCTGATATCCTGGAACCAGAAGATAAGGTAGTCATTGAAAAAATCCATTGATCACCCCCTGAAAGGGATCACAAAATGAAATCACAAAGGAATACAATGGTTAAATGCCAGAATGATCAAGCAGTTCAAGAAGAAAATTCTGCAAGCATCCAATAAAAATTCAAATATTAAGGAGCCATGCAATCAGAATTACCCATGATGTGGCTCCATCAACATTAAAGAATTAAGAGGTCTGCAATATGATATTCTGGAGGGCAAGGGAGTTTGAATTATAGCTAAGGAACAACTATCCACGAAAACTGGGCCTTCACTTTCAGGGGAAAAAAGATGCACTTTTAGGCTGCTGCTACTTGGTGGGGAAAGTTGGATTGGCATCAAGGTGGTAAAAATGTGGAGTAAAAAAGGCTGGATAAACAGAACCATACTCCAAGTAAGCAGCATCAGCACCAGCACCAGAAGCAACAACAGCAGCAGCCCTACCACTAAAAATACCTGTAAATGGGCAGCAGGCCAACAGCCAGAATGAAAGTCTGACTATTGATCTAAAGAATTTTAGGAAGCTAGGGGAGAAGACTTTCACCCATGTGGTCAACTCTTTGTGGGCAATCTCTCTCCTGACATTGCTGAAGAGAAAATTGTTTGAGAAATATGGAAAGACAGGTGAGGTTTTCATTCACAAGGTCAAAGGTTTTAACTTCATCTGTCTCAAAACCCACAACCTAGCTGAGATTCCTAAAGTGGAGTTGGACAACATGCCCTTATGTGGAAAGCAAATGAGTGTGGTTTGCCTTCCATAGTGTATCTCTGACCATTAGGAACCTGCCTCAGTTCGTGTCTATTGAACTGTTGGAGGCGGTGAGGGCTGTAGCAATTGTGGATAGTCAAGGGAGAGCTTCAGGGAAAGGCATTGTGGAATTCTCAGGGAAGCCAGCTGCCTGGAAAGCTCTGGAAAGATAGAGTGAAGGGTCCTCCCTTCTGACCACATTTCCCATGTCACTGACTGTGGAGCTGATGGACCAGTTCTGTGATGAAGAAGGACTGCAGAAGTTGGTCGTCAAGAACCAATAATTTCACAAGGAATGAGAGCAACCACTTCAATTTGTCCAACCTGACTTCTTTGAAGATGAGTATTCCATGTGCTGGAAAGTACTCATTGATATGGAGAAGCAGTAGCACAATCAAGCAGACTGAAACATAAAGGAGACCAGGGAAAAACTGGAGATGGAAATGGAGGCTGCTCACCATGAGGTTATGTTGATGAGGCAGGATCTAATGAGATGCCAGGAAGAGCTTCAAAGGATGGAGTTGCTGCATAACCATAACCAGAAGGTGCAGAAACAAGCAAATGGAACTCAGGCATGAGGAAGAATTCAGGAGGCCTGAGGAGGAGATCAGATGGCAGGAGGAAGAAATGATGTGATGACAGCAGGAGGACTTCAAAGGAAACTTCCCTCCTGCAAGGGAGCAGGAAATGTGGATGGACCAGATGAGTATAGGAGGTACTATGGGCATAAACTACAGAGGATCCCTGGGAGGTGCTAATGTGTCAATTGGTGACCCAAGTGCTCCAGGGCCTAGTCTAATGATGACAGATGGAACCAGGGTAATGACCCCACCACCCAGTGGCTGCTTTGGCCAAGGTGGTACAATGGAAGGACTTGGGTCAATGGATGGAAAACCACCTGCATTCAAATGAGGAAATCCTGGAGGGGACTTTGGTTCAAACAAGCATTGCAGATGCTAACAGAGTCCTGGTGACAAGTGTCCCCTGACCCTGCAGATAAAGACTATCCATGATTTGACCTTAGAGGGGGTGTCAGAGTGTCAGGGCTCTACTCCTTCTCCTAGTTAGACCTCCCCACTTGAACTACTCTAGATAGGAAATTTGTTGAGGAGCTTTCAGTGAAGCAGTTCTATGTGGCACATTCCTAAGACTTCAATGTGAAGGCTACAGAGGGGATGGGGGGAGGCCATGACACAAGAATAGGCTCAATCCCTATTTCCCTTAACCATTCTACCTTTCCACCCTCACTCATTACTCCCTCAGTAAATGTAGATGAAATCCTCACTCCCATTTCCTGGATTCTGGTTAGGTAGGAATTCAAGAAGTTCAAGCAACAATACCGGTAGACAACTTTCCTTCTTCCCAACCCAATCTGGCTTTTTTTCTTTGGTTGATTTCTCTGATTTTTTTCAATATAAGTGGGGGCAACCCAGAATGGAGGAGCTTTGCCTCCCTCTGAGAAGTGCTGGTGTGTCACTCTCAACACTCTTTCTTGTTGGTCCAAGTGCGAGCTTGGAGGGACAGGGACTGCTGGGTGCTGGGGTTCCCTTATGCATGCCTGTAGCTCTTCTTAAGACCTGCCTGTCCCCTCTCACAGTCTGGAGTTTAAGAAAGGAGACAGCAATGCAGCTGCAACATTATTATTAAAATCAGATTTTAAAGGGAAGCTAGGTGGAGCAGTGGATAGAGTACCAGCCTACATATAAATCTTAGACAGAAATGTAAAAATGGGGGTGGCTAGGTGGCACAGTGGATAGAGCATCAGCCGTGGAATTAGGATTACTTGAGCTCAAATCCGTTCTCAGACACTTAATAATTACCTAGCTGTGTGGCCTTGGGCAAGCCACTTAACCACATTGCCTTGTAAAAAACTAAAAAAAAAATCAGATTTTTAAGCCTTAAAATAAATGAACTTTTAACAAAATAGGAACTTGCAAATTTCCCTGATGAAAAGACCAGAGCTAAATAGGAAATCTGATCTTCAAACAAGAGATACAAGAGATCTGTGAAAAGGTAAACAGGGGCAGGGGGGGAGACTACTATTCATTAAGATTAACCTGATACCACCTCTACTTAAGAAGAAGATTCTCATAACATGTTTGAGAACTGTAACTCCATTGGATGGGGATATGCTGAAGGTATGATTGTTCATGGAATTTCCATGACTTTGACAGATGAATTTTAAAAAAAAATAAGACATTAAAAAAGGAGGGAGGAGCTGTAAAGAAATGGGAAGAAATTAGAGGTATAATGGAGAAAATTCTATCACATGAAGAGGTACACAAGACCTAATGCAATAGAGGGAAAGAAGGGAGGAGGTATGAACTGCTTGAATCTTACACTCATTGAATTTGGCTTTAAGAGGGATCAACACCACATTCAGTTGGGTTTAGAAATTTATCTTAACTTTCAAGAATTAGCAGGGGAAAAGGGAGAAAGGAGGGAGGGATATAAGAGAGAGAAGGAAGAAAAAGAAATGGGAAAGGGGAGTGAAAAGGACAGGTGGTGGATATAAGGGGGAGCACATAGAGGTTGGAGGTATTCAGAAGAAAAACACAGAGGAGGAGAAATAATGTAGAATTAGGGGGAAAATACAAATAGAGAGGAGATAACATGGAGGACAATGATGACTTGATCATTATAACTGTGAATGGGAATACGATGAACCTTTTCATTACAGAGAAGTGGATAGCTGAATGGCATAAAAACCAAAATTCTCTTAATATGTTGCTAATCAGAAAAAATATTTGAAGCAGAGAGATATCTTTACTGAGTAAAGATAAAAGGCTGGAGCAAAATAAATAATGTTTCAACTGAAGAGGGAAAAAAAGCAGGGGTGACAGTCTTTAAACCAGACAAAGCTATTGCAACCAAATAGATCTCATTAAAAGGTATAAGGAAAGAGACTTCATCCAACTAAAATATATACTAGACATTGAAGTAATTTCATGGTAATATATATATATATATATATATATATATATATATATGCACCAAGCAGAATAGTATCCAAATTCTTAGAAGCAAAACTAAATGAGTTACAGCAAGAAAAAGAGAGTAAAATTATACAGGTAGGGGAACTCAAACTCCCTCTTTCAGAATTCAAGAAATCTAACCATAAAATAAAAAGAGGGATGTTAAGGAGGTGAATAGAATGTTAGAAACCATAGATATGATAGACCTCTGGAAATAAAAGAATGTTTTTTTTGTGTGGAACATAGAATGAACACAGAAATTGATCATGTATTTTGACATCAAATGGATAAAGTTAGAAATATTGAATGCATACTTTTCATATCATGATGCAATACCAAATCATGTGCAATAGAGAGTTATGAAGTGATGGATCTAAACTAATTGGAAACCAAATAAACTAATTTAAATTGGTTTAATTAGATAAAACAACAAATCATAAAATAAGAATCAATAATTTATTTCAAAACCATTGCAAAAACATGATACTATGCCAAAACTCATGATAAATAGCTAAAGCACTTATTAGGGGAAAAGCTATATTTCTCAAGGCTTACATAAATAAAATAGTGTCAGAGAAGGTCAGTGAACTGAGAATGCATCTAGAAAAGATAGAGAAAATCAAATTGAAGGTGTCTAATTAAATATCAAATTAGAAACTGAAAATTAAAGGTGAATTTAATAATATTGAAAGAAAGATAACTCTTGAACAAATAAATAAAATCAAGAGACAGCTTTATGAAAAAAACCTTAAAATAGATAAACATATGATTAATTTGGTTAAAAAAAGAATGAAGAAAACCAAATTACCAATATCAAAAATGGAAATGGTAAATTCACCACTAATCAGAAGGAAATTAAAACAAATAGATAAGAGCAATTTTGCCAAATTTATGCCAATTAATTTGGCAGTCTAAGTGATATGAATAAATATCTACAAAAATATAAGCAACCCAGTTTAAAGGAAAAGGAAATTAAATGCTTAACTAATCCCATGAACTCCATAAGAAAAAATCTTCAGGATCAGATGGACTCAAAAGTGAATTCTATCAAACAATAAAGTAACAATTAGTTCCAATTTTATGTAAACTATTTGAAAAAAATGGGTGTGGGATTTCTGTCAAATTACTGCTATGACAATTATATGGTGTTGACAACTGAACCAGTTAGAGTCAAAGCAGAGATAGAAAATTATTGTCCAATTTCCCTAATGAATATGGATAGAAAAAATGTCAATAAAATACTAGCAAAGGGATTATGCAAGTTATCAGTAGGATTATATATTATCAATCAAGATTTATATCAAGAATTCAGGTTTAATTTAATATTAGGGGAAAAATCAGCATAATTGACCATATCAATGATAAATTTAGCAGCAATCATAGGATCACATCAAATGAAGCACCTGAAAAAGCTTTTCACAAAAAACAGTACCCATTTCTATTAAAAACACTAGAGAGCATTTGGAAAAATGGAATATTCCTTAAAAGAATAAGCAATCCTTATCTATAGCTATCAATAAGCATTATCTCTAATGGGGTTAAGCTAGAAGCATTCTCATTAAGATCAGCATTGAAGGGGTGGCTAGGTGGTACAGTGGATAAAGCATCAGCCCTGGAGTCAGGAGTACCTGGGTTCAAATCCGTTCTCAGACACTTAATAATTACCTAGCTGTGTGGCCTTGGGCAAGGCACTTAACACCATTTGCCTTGTAAAAAAAAAGATCAGAATTGAAACAAGGATCCCTATTAAAATTACTAATATTCAATATAGTAATAAAAATTTTAACTTTAGCAATAACAGAAGAAAAAGAAATTGAAAGAATGAGAATTGATAATGAAACAAAACTTGCACTCATTGTAGATAGTTTGGTATACCAAGGGAACACTAGAAAATCATTTAAAAACTATTAGAAACAATTAGCAACTTAAGGAACATTAAAGGGTATAAAGTAAACTCACATAAGTCCTGACAACATAAAATATTTGGGAGTCTCCCTGCTAAGACAGACTAAGAAACTATGAGAACAACTCTAAAACACTTTCATCACAGATAATATCAGATCTAAACAATTGGCAAATGTCATTTGCTCATTTGTTGGTCGAGGTAATATAATAAAAATGATAATTATACATCAATTAAATTACTTATTCATTGTCATACCAATCAAACTTCCAAAAAATTACTTTAAAGAGGTAGAAAAAAATAGTATCTAATTTTATAGGAAGGAACAAAATGTCAACAATAATAAAGGAATTATTTTTTTTTTAAAAAAGCAGCCTAGCCATATGAGTTCTAAAATTATAATTTAAAGCATTAGTTATCAAAATTATTTGAGGGGGTGGAGCCAAGATGGGGGCATGGAGGGAGATAATTCCAGAAACACTTGTCTTGAGCACTCTGCATTGCTTAAAATTATGATTCTAAACTTCAAGAGTGGCAGTACCCACAGAAAGACCAAGTGAAACAATTTTCCAAACCAAGATAATTTGGAAGATCTGTGGGAAAACCTGTTTCACTGGGATTCAAAGCAGCCATGGCACAGCCAGTGAAACAGAAAAAAAAATCTGACTATAGATAGTTGCTAATGTTCCAAGAAGGATTAAAACACACACACAGGAGATGATAAAATCAAAACTTCTGTATCTAAGTCCTCCTAGAAAATATAGGAATTGGGGTGACTAGGTGGCGCAGTGAATAGAGCACCAGACCTGCTGTCAGGAGTACCTGAGTTCAATTCCTACCTCAGACACTTAATAATTACCTAGCTGTGTGGCCTTGGGCAAGCCACTTAACCCCATTGCCTTGCAAAAACCTAAAAAATATATAGGAATTGATCTCAGGCTATGGAAGAGCTCAGGGAACATTTTGAAAATCAGCTAAGTGAGCCAGAGGAAAAGTTGAGAAAAAAAATGGGAGCTATGCAGGAAAATCATGAAAAACAAGTCAGCAACTTGGTGAAGGAGAAAAATATCCCCAAAATAATAAAAAAAACACATGTAAAAAAAACAGTTTAGGTGAAATGGAAAAAGCAGTCCAAAAGGTTAATGAAGAGAAGGATGCCTTAAAAATTAGAATTGACCAGATAGACAAGGAGATAAGAAAGGTTTCTGAAGAAAATAATTCCTTCAAATGTAGAATGGAGCAAAGAGAAGCTGATGATTTAGTGAGAAATCAAGAAACAATGAAAGGGAACCAAAAGAATGGAAAATTAGGGAAAAAAAATGTTAAATATCCCTTTGGGAAAAACAACTGACCTGGAAAATAGATCCAGAAGAGATAATTTAAAAATTGTTTGGCTACCTGATAATCATGCCCAGGAAATGAGTCTAGGCTTAATTTTATTTTTTAGGTTTTTTGTACAAGTCAGTGGGGTTAACTGACTTGCCCAAGTTCACACAGCAAGGTAATTATTGTGTGTCTTATACTGGATTAGAACTCAGGTCCCCCTGACTCCAGGACCAGTACTCTATCCACTGAACCACCTAACTGGCTCTGGACATAATATTTAAATTATTTCTTCCAGTAAAATTGCTCTGACATCCTAGAAGCAGTAGGCAAAATAGAAATTGAAAGGATCCCCAGATCACCTCCTGAATCTCTGCCCCCCTCAAAAAAAAGCTTCCAGGCATATTATATTGAAATTCCAGAACTTCCAAGTCAAAAAGAAAATATTAGAAGCAGATAGAAAGAAAAAATTCAAATATCATGGCACAAAAGTCAGAATTACCCCGGATTTAGCAGCATCTACATTATTGGTTCTTTGGGCTTGGAATATGATATTTTAAAATGCAAAAATGTTTGCATTACAACTTAAAATCAACTACTCAGAACAACTAAACATCTTCTTTCAAGGGTAAATATGTATATTCCATGAAATAGGACAATTTCAAACTTTCTTGTTGAAATGATCAAATTTAAACAGAATGTTTGATCTTCAAGTACAGGACTCTGGTGAAGCATAGAGAGGGTGGATGGTAAGGGAAAATTATGAGAGATTTAATGATGGTGAATTGCTTGTATTCTTACATGGGAAGGTGATACTGATAACTCATATGAATCTTCTCATCTATTAGAGGAGTTAAAAAGAAGATGGCACAGGAGAGAGTTTATTATGAAGACATAATGTATAAAAAATATGGAGTAAATGGGCAAAAAGGCAATAAAGTGGGAGAAAGGGAAAGGAGGGGTAGAATGAGCTAAGATATTTTACATAAAATAATCAAGGAAAAAAATCTTTTGCAATTAAATGGAAAAGGTGGGAGGTGGGGGTGTGAGCAAGCAAGCCTTTATTCTCATTGAAAATGGGTCAGAGAGGAAAGAACATACACACTCTTAAAGGTATAGAGCTCTATCTTATCCTAGAGGAAAAAGGAAAGGAAAGGGTTGGAATAAGGTGGACAAAGGGAGGGGAGGGAGGGTTTATATAATAAAGGTAAGGGAAGATTATGGGAATGGGTAATAAGACACAACATACTTTTTTTGGCAAGATGGTGGGATTGCTTGGCTTGCCTGGAGTCACATGGCTGGGTGGTTGTGCCTGGGGTCAGATTTAGACACAGGTCTTCCTGGCTCCAAGGTAAATGCTCTATGTCTGCCCCACAATACACATTTTTTAGGTTTTTGCAAGCCAGTGGGGGTTAAATGGCTTGCCCAAGGCCACACAGCTAGGTAATTATTAAGTGTGTATGACGGGATTTGAACCCATGTACTCCTGACTCCAGGGCCGGTGCTTTATCCACTGCGCCACCTTGCTGCCCCACCACAATACACTTTTGAGGAGGAACAAAGTGAAAGGAGAGAGAGAATTGAATAAATAGCACTGGGGAGAAATAAATGGAGGAGAATACAGTTAGCAATAGTAACTATGGGGTAAAAATGTTGAACCAATTTCTCTGACAGATTTATAAAAAAGAATGTTGTCCATCTCAGAGACAGAGCTTATGGTGTCTGAACACAGGTTGAAGGACAATCATTTTTTCTCTCCCTATATTTTTCATAAGGTTTCTCTATCTTTATCGGGGGGAAGGGGATTATGTTTACTTTTACAACGCAATTATTGTAGTAATGGGTAAATAATTAAATTTAAGAATAATGTTACTATCTGAACATAAAAATATTATATGAGGCAACTGAGTAATAATACCCAGGGTTTTTGTCATCACATTAGAGTTTTGATTTTTGTGATTTGAATACACAACATTTTTCTTAATACTCTGAATAATACCATTAAATGTGATTAAAGTTAACATAAAGGGGAAAAAAAACAGTTTGATGTTGGCTAAGAAATACAGTGGTAGATCAGTGGAATAGACTGGGTGAAAAAAGAGAGAGCAGTATATCACTATAGCAGTTAATGTTTGATGAACCCAAAGATTCTACCTTCTGGGATAAGAATTTGCTCTTCTATAAAAACTGATGGAAATGTTGGAAGACAGTATGCAGAAACTGGGCATAGACAAACATAAGGGCAAAATGGGTAGTATTTAGACATAAAAGATAATATTATAAGTAAATTAAAACAAGGGATAGTTTACCTGTGACATCTATGGTAAAGAAGGCACTTTATGACCAAAGAAGAGATGGAAAACTTTATAAGAAACAAACTGGAAAATTTTGCTAACATTAAATTAAAAATTCACTGCAACCAAGATTAAAAGGAAAGTGGTATGTCGGGAAAAATTTTATAAGTACTTTTTCTCACAAAGGACACATTTTGAAAATATATAGAAAACTGATTCAATTTTATAAAAATAAAAGTAATTCCTCAATTGTTGAATGGTAAAGAATATGGAAAGGCAAATCTCAGATGAAGAAATCAAATATTGGAATATATACTTTGTAATATGAAAGTTTGCTCTAAATCATTACTGATTCGCTAAGTACAAATTAAAATCTATCTGAGGTACCATATCATACCTACTAGACTGGACAGAATGACTAAAAAGAAAAGATCAATGTTGAAGCAAATGTGGGAAAACATGAACAATAATGCATTGTTGGTGGATTTGTCAACTGATCCAATCTTTGTGGAAAGCAGTTAAGAATTATGCCTAAAGGGCAATAAAATTATGAATTCCCTTTTATCCCACAGTACCACTACTGGTTCTGTATCCTAAAGAGATCATGAAAAATAATAAAAATCCCACATGTAAAATAATTTTCATAGCAGTTTTTTGCTTCTTTTTTAATTAATTTTTTTTCATCCATACGCACATGTATATTATTAAGTTACAATATTTCCTTCCACCCTCCCTTCCCACCCCCTCTCTTCAGTGGAGAACAGTAAGGTTAGTATTGTACATACATATTTCTGATAAACATGTTTACATATTAGTCATTTTCAGTATGAGTAATTAGGATTAAGGGAAATATATAGATTAGAGAAAAATTTTATAAAGTGTTCATCAGATTCTGAAGGGTTTTTTCCTTTTGTTTTGTTTTGTTTTTCTTTCTCTGGATTGTGATATCATTGTCCATAGCTGGTCTAATATGGTTGTCCTAGCTCTCTAAACTGCTGAGAGGAGTTGCTTCCATGGAGACTGATCATCTCACAATGTTGTTAAAATGTGTATATTGTTTTCTTGGTTCTGCTCCCTTCACTTAGCATCAGATACTGTAAGGATTCCATGCTTCTCTAGAGTTCAACTATTTATTGTTTCTCATAAAATAATATTATTCTACAACATTCATGCAGCATAACTTGTTAACCCATTCCCCAATTTATAGGCATCCCCTCACTTTCCAGTTTCATTACATGTGGAACTTTTCATATTTTCTTATGATTTCTTCTGGATATAGTCCTAGAATTGCAATTGCTGGGTCAAAGGGAATGAACATTTTCATTGCTCTTTGGGCATAGTTCCATATTGCTCTCCAGCAATGCATCAATGTCCCAAGCTTCTCAAACCTTTTTCAGCATTATTTCCCCTTTTTCTCATCTTGACCAATCTGATAGGTATGAGTTGATACTTCATTGCTGTTGTAATTTGAATTTCTGTAATCAATAATGATTTGGAGCATTTTTCATATATAGCTTTAATTTCTTCATTTGAAAACTGTCTATCCATATGCTTTGGCCATTTATCAATTGGGGAATGATTTGTAACCATATAAATTTAATATAATTCTCTGTATATTTTAGACATAGCATCTCTTTTTGTCTTGGCAAAGAATTGAAAAAGCAAGTTTTGCCCATCAATTGGGGAATGACAACATATGATGGTATATCTGTGATATAATAATACTGTTCTAAAAGAAATCATGAGTAAAGGATTCCAGAAAAGGAAGACTTGCATGTATTTATGTGCATTGAAATAAGTACAATCATAAGAACATTACACACCCTAACGCCATGGGTTCATGATCAACATCGATGAATTTTACATTTCAACAATATAATAATGAAATGCATTTTTTAAAAGATATATGATGGAAAATACCATTCATATCCAGAAAATGAACTGTGGATTTAAATGAAGGGCTAAACTTTTCAGAAGTTATCTTATGTATTATGTCATTTTTTTCCTCAACACTGATTTATTTCTTTCATTTGGATTTGATCCTTCTCTCATAACTTGATAGTTATAGATCTGCTTTTTAGCATGAGTGTACAAGTAAAGCCAATATCAGATTTCCTCCATCAGGGGATGAGGGGGCATATGGGTGAGGAAGAAAAATGTAAAACTCAAAGCCTTGCAAAAAGGATTCGTAAAAACTACCATTGCATGCAGTTGAAAAAATATTTTTACAAATAAGAGCATGTCATTCATATACTGGGGCACAACTTGTTCAGCCATTCTGAAATTGATGGGTATCCTTTCAATTTCTAATTTTTCCATCACCAAAAACATCTACTATATTTTTGTATATGTGGGTCCTTTTCCCTTCTGTATGATCCCTTAGGGATACAGACCTGATAATTGTATTACAGAAAGAATGATATTGCCACAACAAAAAAGAGCTGCTATGTCTAAAATATATAGAGAGAATTGCATCGATGAAAAATTTTGTGACATTTTGGGTATAATCCAAAATGTTTGACATAGTGCTCTCCAAAAATGCTCTGTGGGATTCCAATCTTATCAAAATTGCATTCATGCCCTAGTTTTCTCATATTCCCCTCTAATTTTGGTCATTTTCCTTTTTAACTTAACAATGAATCTGATAAGTGTAATGTGGTACCTGAGAACTGTATTTTCAGTTCAATTTGATTCTCCTTAACTTTGAGTAAGGAAGTCTTTATCAGTAACATTGGCTGTAAATCATTTCCCCTATATTTCTGTTTTCCTTCTAATCTTAAAAGCATTGGTATTGTTTGTGCAAAGAATTTTTATTTAATAAAATCAAATTTATTCATTTTTCATTTTATAATATTCTCTACTTCTTGTTTATTCATGAATTCTTCTCACCATATATCTGACAGATAAATGATTCTTTACACTTCTAATTGGATTTTGTTATCACTTTTTATGTTTAACTCCTGTTCCCATTTTGGCCTTATCTGGGTACAGGTAGGTTCTGCCATATTCTCCAGTTTTATCAGTAGGTTTTGTTAAGTAGTGTGTTCTTGTCCCAAAAGCCAGAGTCTTTGGATTTATCAAAGAATAAATTTCTATTGCTATTTATTACCATTTCTTTGGTACCTAATCTGCTACAATTATCCACCATTATATTTCTTAGCCAGTTCTCATAATTTTGATATTTGCCACTTTATATTTTTTTTCACTCTGGTACAGCTAGACCACCTTCCTTTGTATTTTTCCCATTAATCCCCTTGATATTCTTGACGTTTTCTTCTTCCAGATGAAGTTTGTTATTATTTTTTCTATCTCTATAAAATAATTTTGGTAGTTTGATTGATATGATACTGAATGAGTAGATTAATTTAAGTGGAATTGTCATTTTAATTACATTAGCTCAGTCCACCCATGAATGATTTACATTTTCCAAATTATTCAAATATGACTTTACTTATGTGAAATGATTTTTTAATTACTTTATATCATTGATGAATTTTTCTTGAAAGGTAAATTTTCAAGTATTTTGTGTAGTCTACAGTTACTTAATTTTTATTTTTAATGCACTTTATTTTTTCACATTGCTACAATAGCAATGTTGAAAAAGTATACATAAACTTTTCCACACATACATGTACACAAAGAAAGAGAAAGTTCAAGCAAAATACAGATAAAAACTTTTGTTTTAGTCTGCATTCAAGTATCAATTCTGCATTTGGGATAGTAGAATTCTTTTTCATAAGTCCATCAGAAAAATTCCTTCAATATTTTTTCCCACAGAAGCTATATTTCCCTCAATCCTATTCTTCCCACCCCCAATTATTCTATTCACTCTCTCATTTCTCTATTTCCTCAAAATCGGCAACCTCTCTGACAGCGCTCTCCCATGGTCTTTCCTCTCTTTTCACCCTCCAACCCTCCCCGTCCCCTTTCTCCCATACCTTTTCTTTCCTCTCCTATGTCCTATTTCTACCCAATTGAGAGTGTTTTTGAGCCACTTCCAATGAGACTAAAGACTCTCTCATTCCCCCTCAACTTCTGCCGTTCTACTCCATTGTAAAAGTTTTTTTTCTTTCCTCTTTTATGTGAAATAACAGTCCATTCCGCATCTGCTTTCTCCAAGTGCAGTCCTTTCTTGGACATTTACACCATCATATTCACTTCAATACTATGCCTTGTCTATATATGCTCCTTCTAACTGGTCTAATAAATGAGAAGGCTCATATGGGTAACCAGCATCATCTTCCCATGCAGGAACACAAGCAGTTCAATATTATTAATTCGTTCCTATTTTGTCATTCCCCTCCACCCTCTATAAACTGAAGGTAAAACTTTCTGTTAAGTTCTAGTCATTTCAAAAGGGAAATTTGAAGTTCCCCATTTCATTGAATCTCCATCTTTGCATGAAATAATACGTTCAGCTTTGCTTGGCAGAGATTGGATTACAATCTCTTTTAGCTTCAGGAATATCATTTACCAATCTCTACAAGCCCTTAATATAGGAGCTGCTAAATCTTCTGTTATACTGACTGTAGATTCATGATATTTGAATTATTTCTTTCTGACAGCTTGTAATATTTTCTACTTGACTTGGGAGATATGGAATTTGGCTATAATATTCTTTGATGTTTTTATTTTGAGATCTCATTCAAGAGATGATAGATGGCTTCTTAAATCTTTTTGGTAAGACACTGGAGGTTAATGACTTGCCCAGGGTAACGCAGCAAGGTAATTATTGAATTTATATCCTCCTGACTTCAGGGACAGTGTTCTATATACTGAACCACCTGGGTTTCCCTGGATTACGTTAATTCCTATTTTACTCTTGGCTTGTAGGATATCAGGGCAATTTTCCAGGAGAATTTCTAGAGAAATGAAATCTAGGCTGTTTTTCTGGTCCTGACTTTCAGGTAGTCCAATAACTTTCAAAGTATCTTTTCTGACTCTGTTTTCCAGGTCAGTTATTTTTACAATGAGATATTTCACATTTTTTCTGGTCTTTCATGCTTTTGGTTTGCTTTATTGTTTTTTAACTTCTCACAAAGTCATCAGCTTCCCTTAGCTGGAAGGAATTGTTTTCTTCAGAGAATTGTTTTATTTCCTTTTCTATCTGGACAATTCTGTTTAGATGTTCTTCCCATCATTAACCTTTAGACTGCTTTTACCTTTGACCTAAACTGTTTTTTTATGAAGTTATTCTCTTTAGTATTTTTTTATTCCTCCACAAAATTGCTGACTTGGTTTTCAGGATTTTCCATCATAGCTCCCATTTCTCTTCCCAATTTTTCCTCTAGGTCATTTAGTTAAATTTCAAAGTCTATTTTGAGCTCTTTCATAACCTGAAGATCAATTCATATGTTTCTTGGAGGTATTGGATTCAGATACTTTGACTCTGATATATTCTGAGTTTGCATTTTGATCCTTTAGAGGACTAAAATTTTTCTCTATGGTAGGATTTTTTTTCTTCTGTTGTTTATTCATTTTCTCAGTCTATGGTTTGATTTTAACTCTTTGTTAAGGTGGACCTCTGCTTCCAGCGTAGAGGGTGCACTCTTCCAAGATTTTGAGGGGTTTGCAGCTGTTTTCATGGATACTCCCAAGAAAACTCCAAGTTCTTGCTTCTTTCAATGTCTTATGAGAGCTCTGATTGCTCTTCTGGCCTTGGTTCTGGTGTGTGGATAACCACAAGCACTCCATTATGTTGAAGAACTGTGGGGAAGGTCTCTGCTCTTCTGCAGGCAGTAAACTGTGCTTTGCTTCTGCTCCTTTTTGGAGCCTGGGGCCTCAAATTGGGTCCCAGATCTGAAAATGGGCAAAGCAAGAGAGTGCTGCATCAGTAATATCAGTGACCTCTGCAATCTCCCCGGAATTCTTACAGGCCTTTGGCTGAGTGCTCTAGAAGCAGCTGTCCGGTGGTTCCCTGCCATGTGCCTCCCCAAACCTGTTGCTGGTCTCCTGGAACAATGTTTGCACTGAGCCCTGAGCTAGACTGGGTCCCCTCTCATTCTGGTGCAGCAGAATTTTCCTGCTGGCCTTCCAAATTGTCATTGCCAATCACTCAGCTGAAAAATCTGGAAACTCCCCTTGCTTCCATGGACCCAAGCACCCCCAGAGACTGAGATGGACCTTTCCTGGATGCCTGGAACTGATTTGTTCTGGTGGTCATCTGGGTTCAGGTTGCCTTGCTGCCTTTCTAACCCCTGTGTAGTAGACCTTTCCTGAGGGTCTTCCAAATTGTCTTGGGCTGGAAATTGCTTCACTCCATCTTTATGTGGATTTCACCAATCTATTATTTGGTTAGTCATTATTTAGAGGTATTTGTTGTTCCCAGAGGACAGCTTCCAAGATTGCTTGCTTTCACTCCACCATCTTGCCCCTGCTCCTACAGTTACTTTAAATGGAATTTTGCTTTCTATCACTTGTGGCTGGACTTTGTTGGTAAAATAAAGAAATGCTTATGATTTATCAGACAATTCATTCTAATATTATTATTTTACTTAATGAAAGTAATTTTTGTTTATTCTCACAATTTAATTACAGCCATATAGTTTTTACTCCTGCATTTTCTCAATATTTTCTTCCTTATAATTGACCTTTTTATTTTTCTTTGGTAAGATTTGTTTTTTTGTTCAAGGAAATTTTTGCAATCTTTGTCCAGTTTTAGCCTTGTGATAAACACCTTGCTGGGATGGATGCCCACATGGACAGTTGTACCATTAGCCTTCTCCTGTTGTACATGTTCAATTTAGATCACATATTTGTTTCTGTACACTTTGACTGCCTTGCCAAATTTGCTGTCCTTTGTAGTGTCCCTGATCAACCTGGACTTCATCATCTTTTCAAATTGGCATGGAGCAGACATTGTGCTTCTGTCTCAGCTCCTTAGAAAGAGGAAAAAATATAATTTTTCAACATATGTAGGAAGGGGCATTGGAATTTCTCTTGTGGTTCTTGCTTTGGTCGGAGGTCACAAAAGGATTGAATTTCATTTTGACCTCATAGCCACTGTGGAAGAGAAAATAAACAACTATTGTAACCTATTGCTTGACTCAGTCCAATTGAGGTCAGGTTCTCAGATGAACGAACATTGAATGAGACAGGAGTTGAAAGTAGCAAGTTCTCCATTTATTTAGCAGCAAGCAAGAATTTAAATGCACTTTTTAGTTCCTGTTTCCTCCCATAACCATGACATTCTCTAAACAACCAATCAAACAAAGCTTCTGTGCTCATGGACAGTAGCTGATCAGTCAACTCAGAAAGTATATTTTCTCAGGCTTAGTGCACTCACACAATATTCCCCGAGTTGCCAAACAGGAGGGAAGAGATAAGAAGATATTGAGAGCCAACCCAGAAAATTAGACCAATGGTGTTCCTGGGCAAGAAGATTGCTAGGCCATTCCCAATCATGCAATGACTTCTCTGTGACTCTCAACAGTTCCTTCCATTTAGAGTCTTGATTTAATGTTGTTTTTGAAGCAAACTGGGAAGAGTTCAGGAAATATCCTTGCTTCACTCCATCATATTCACTCTTACTTTCCTTTTAAAGTAATATAATTCTAAGAAAAATGTGAAATTTGATAAGAGTCCAAGAACAGATTGCCATGTATATTTTTTTCCAAAATATAATTTACTAGGGATGATAGATTCAAAGGACTTTTGAGTTGGAATAATTGAATGGAAATATATTTCCTAAGCATTCAGTATGTGTTAAGAACCAAAGATTCTAATGGAAAGATAAAATTTTGCTAAGAGACCCTCGCCATCATCTAGGCTAGTCCTTTTACTGTATATATGAGATCAAGTTAAATGAAAATTTTTCTTTATTTCTTTGGGTATTTCCCAAAATTCCATTATACTATGGGCACTGAATAATTTACAACTTCCTTGGAATAGCACCAACTGGTTCTTGTGAGAAATTACAGACTTAAATATGTCCCATGACCAATTATGTGTATTGATTGAGCATCTAGTCCAAGTTTCCTTTGAGAAAGATGAAGTGACTTGCACTTGCACAGTTTTTCTTATTTAAAATTCCATGATTTTTCTATAATACCACAAAGATTTTTATTTTATGTAGGATGAATCAAACATTTTGAAATATCTAAATGTATGGCAAAGTAGGATATCCTAAATGTATTTAACTGCCTAACAAGAACTTTATGAGAAAGAAATATTTTCAAATTTTATCAATTATTCTGAAATTTTTCTTCCATAATCATATATTTATTACCTTTATGGAGCCTTTAACTTTGAATGAAAAATGTCCATATTATAATTACTACATAAGTATTCTCTGGTATTTATGAAAATTAAGTAAATCAGAGATATGCTTTATCATAATATATAATAACTTTGAGTCTGGTCGTATCTCCTCAGATACAAAAAATCAATTATCTTCTGATAGTTTTTATATTTTAAAATTCTGATTAGAATTTAAATTGCATGGTAAAATAGATGATCAACAGCATCATAAAAGTATTTTCTTGAAGAAAATTATTCATCAATATTTATACATGAAAATTGCATTATAATCAGTAGAGTTTTTAGATTTATGACCTTACATTGTGAAAGACCATTTGCATCAGAAAATAATTTATTAAATCATCTTTTGGGAAAAAAATTTCTAAATTAGAATGAGAAGGTATCTATCTGTCTGTCTATCTATCTATCTATCTAAAATTTAGCAAATTAGGAGCACATTAAATAGAACATTGGTCCTGGGTTCAGGAACTAAGTTCAAATCCAGTCTCAGACACTTAATAATCAACTAGTTTTGTCCCTTGGGTAAGTCACTTTACCCCATTGCCTTGCACTGCCCAACCTCCAAAAAAATTAGCAAATTATATTATTGATATCACCTTTCACAATGTGTTATATTAAAATTTATTCATTTATTTTACTCTCTTCAAAGAACCATTTACTTGAGTGCATTTTTGTCCTATCTGAGGACTATTTTTTCTGCAGATTATTTAGTTCTATTTGTTATATGTCACAAATAGCTCTACCTCAGACCCTACATTCATATTTTACATTAACTGAGATGTGACTTAGAAAGTCATTCAAATGTCTCTCTATAGTGTTGACTTGTGTTAACTTTCACCTGGCAGTGAAATTATCTATTTCCTCAGGCTTTGGACTGAGTAGAAATTTTTCAGGCATTGTTGTTTCAGCTCTGGCTAAGTAAGTATATTCTGATATGCCATTCTAAATGTGAAGATGATGATAGTATTGATTAAGGGGCAAAGAACAGAGATTAATATCACTTATTTCAAACTTTGTAAACTACAAATGGTAATTTGACATTTGAATACATTGTCACTTTTTTGATATTTATTGAATAACAACTATAACAAAATTATAGAAATTACTGATTAAAATAAAGAAGTTTTCTGCTTAAATGTTTTGCTTTCTGAGTCAGATAGACAAGACTCTAGTCCTTTTCAATATAATAGCTCTGGGGAACTCATTTATATTTGTCACTGGAATTTTCCCCTTCCTTTCAATCTAAGGAAAAGTCTTAACATTGCTCTAACTCTGTTTAAGGGGTTTATTGAAGAGGGTAGTTTCATGTTTTCAACATATTTTATGAGATGTCTGATTTATTTTTTTTCTTTTAAAATCCTAAGACTTCTTCTTAGGTAACTTCTTAAAGCTAAATGGGAGAAGGAGGCACCATCTGTTACTACCAATCCTCCCACAAAAATCCCAGTCCTTAAATCACCTTTCTTCTTGTTATGAAAAATTTACTGGGGCAGTTTCAATGAGTTATGCTTGAATAGACTCAGATTGTTTGTTTTGCTGCAGCAATGATTTCAATTTAACCTTATCATAAGGAAGATAAAAATGTAATTTTCTTTTATTTCTTTGCATATGGACTATTTGAAACCTTTTTTGAGGAAATAGTGTTGTCCTCATATATGACTTAATCAATAGATGTCCATTCAAATGATTTACTAAACATAAGGTAGCTGAGGTATGAAAATACCTTCACAATGTAAATGAAAATTTTTAAAGGGAAGTTAAATAATTTGCCCAGTGTAGTACACCTACTAATTCAAAAAGGATTTGAAATTAGATATTCTTGGGACTCCTCCTATCCTCCTATCCTCCTATCCAAGGTACCATTTTTTCACTTCAAAGATGGAAAAAGAGACATTTTTAAGATCACATAAGAATAGAAGCCAAATCACATATCATCCTTAATTCATAAAAGTTACTATTTTCCCTTTCATTCTAATTTTCCTTACCTCTTTTTTTCCCCTAGTGATTTAGGGGTTGGAAGATTCAGTTTTTTTTCCTTTTCTATTACCATGTGAGGAAAGAAACCATCACAGTATGGTAGATATACATTAGTGATAGAAGGGTGTAGAAACCATAAATTACTTTCATTCTTCTCTTTTATGACTGAAATAAGTGAGACTCAGAGATGATTTAAGCTTATATTTCCTTTATCTCAAACAAATATTCTGTGAATTATGACATCTAGTTGCCATGAGAGCCCAGAAAAATTTACCTTACAATAAGTAATTAGAAGATGGATGTAGTTTGAATAATTAGGAAGGTTGTTGTTGTACATCCTTCAAATCAACTATCATTGTGCATGGTATCCTGACTTGTCAAGGATTGTCAGGGCAAAGTTGCTCAAAGTTAGGAATCACACTCTCTCTGTCAGTGTCATTGAAATCCAGTAGAAGGACAAAAATAAAGATGTTTGGAAATGGTCTCAGATGCAGTAGATGATTTTGGTGCCTTTGTCATCTAAGCAAGATCCAAGTATTCCAAAATGCCTGCTTTAGCCACCTTTATGGTAATTGGAAGAAACTCTTCTCATTCTCCCATTCTATTGAGGAAAAGCTTTACAACTTTGAAGAAAACCCCTAAAATTCACCTGGATTTGACTGTTTACTTCCACCCTTGTTTTTCTAGTTTGCTGAGACAGTTTACTGGGGGGGGGGGGGATTATCTCATATTCAGAAAGGGCTAGTACCTCTGGTATGAGAGCTTCTTGAGCCTGCATCATGGCTACTCCTAACTTTGGTGTTTGTCGTCAACCAACTCTCATATTACAGGTAATTAGAATTGTAAGATGCATAAATGTTGGGAGGACAAAACCTATCGATTGTATCAGTAGTCTCTCTTATGTAATTTGAAATTGCATGTCCTGCTCTCCTATTTTAACATTTCGATTAAAGCAAATACTGTCATTTCAATAATTAATTTATCTCACTATTGCCTTGGAGATTTTATGATTTTATTATTTTAAAAATCATTACATCCTAAGACAGCTGGTGGTGCAGTGGATAGAGCAGTGCCCCTGGAGTAAGGACAACCTGATTTAAAATGTCACCTCAGATACATAATAATAACCTAGCTCTTTGATCTTGGGCAAATCACTTAACTCCATTTCTTTGGAGAAAATAAAAAAAAAAACAATTATTAGATTCTGCTACATTTTAATTATCCCAACTCACATTTCCCAGATCCCATCTCAAAAAAATACTCATACTTTGACAGAATAGTTATAGATGTATATTTTAATGAAAATAGTTAGTAGATCTTCACTTCCATGCTCTCCTTACCTCTATTAATAATAAATATCAAAGAGAATTAATGGAGTGTGTCATTTGTAAGGTCCATATGGGCCCTTTATGTCTGGTTTCTCAATAAGCACACCCACACATACATATACACACACATACAAAATGCAGACCTTCCATGTACTACCTTTCCCCACTACTTAAGTAATAGAGGTGGATTAGTCAACAAGACAAGTAATTGTACTAATACATAAATAATGACTATAGTGACATGAAACATGCAAGAATATATTCAAATGGGCTTCATTTAGAAGCTTCAACCTCTTATTATTGATCCTGATTTTTTTCTCCTTCTCTGTCTTTTTCTTCATTCTGTTCTCCTTCATTTTTCTATTGTCATTGTTGTTTTTTATTTATTTCTCTGACTCTAGGAACCATAAGAATCATCCTAATAAACAGAATATAAAATGTTGGCATTATTGTGACTTCCAAAATATCAAGTAACCCTCTGTCTATTAATTATACTTGACTGTTGACACTTCCAAGATGGAAAAGAAAAGACAGGTACTGTCCCAAGTGCTCCTGGTTCCCCCTCAAAAATAACATGAAAGAAAACATCTTAACAGAAATTTGATTGGCAAAACCCAGAAGAGAAGCAAGGAGAAGAAGACCTAACAAGAAGGTCTATCTCAGGAGATCATGGGTGAAATGGGAGCAAAGAACATGAGGACCAGCAAAGGTACAGCAACAGGGGGAAACTGACCTTAGTTGCAAAGGTTTTGGTGATTGGTGGGCCCGAGGACCATCTTTAGCCATGGAATTTTTGACTTGGGGGAAAGGACCTCTGGTAATCTCCAGGCTAATGCAAGGTGAGTTGCAACACAGAGCTGGAATTCCAATACACCTGGAAAATGACCAACTGGGTAAGGGACCTGAGTTCCATCCTTTTTGCAGAGCATTCTTCCCAGAATGGATGATAAATGGTCCCCTCCCCCCCACCCCAACACACACACACACACACACACACCCTCAGATTCAGCTGTGGGCAACAGACTTCACTCAGCTAAAAGAAAGATTAACTCCCTTCCCCAGGGTCCGACCCAAGATCAACTCAGACCCTACAGGTGAAGTCCTCAATCACTACAGAGAAAGGAATCATCAACCCCTACTGACTGACCCTTGGAATTACTAACTCAAGTCAACAAAGTCTCTAGGGTTCTCAAAAGCAAATCTCTGAGAGCCAGCCACTCCCCCAACACAAGATTGTAGGAAAATGCAGAAAGGGGGCCCATGGAGAAATATTTAGAAGAAATAGTTTTTAAACCACAGAGTTTTAACACATCTGAGTAGCATATGCATTGGTCTCCAGACCAGGAAGACTTCCTTGAAGAAATCAGGAAGGAGATTAAAAATCAGCTGGAAAAATTGGGTAAAGGAACTATAGTGAAAATTAACACATTGCAAGAGAAAATTAGCATGATGAAACAGGCAAACAAATCCTTAAAATACAATTAGAAAAGATACAAAGTGGGAACAATTATCTGAAATGCAAAAAGAAACTAATTCTCTCAAAATGACACTTAAACAAATGAAAATCTGCTTCAAAAATCCAACTGACCAATTAGAAAATAAGTTGCAAAAAGTAAATTAAGAAAATTATCTAAAATGGAATTTGTGGAAGTAATTACTTCATGAGACAACAAGACTATGTTAAACAAAACTAAAAGATAAAAAAGGAAATGTAAAATATCTCATCAGCAAAACCACTGACATCGAGAACAGATCAAGAAGGGACAACCTGAGAATTATTTGTCTTCCTGAAAACACTGAAGTGTAAAAAATGCCTGGACTTAATATTAGAGTATTTGGTGATGGAAAATTGCCCTGATATAATGGAACCAGAGGGAAAAATAGTTATTGAAAGAATACATAGATCCCCACCTGAAAGAGATTATAAAGTGAAAATACAAAGGAATGTTGTGGCCAAATTCCAGAAATATCAGATAAAAGAGAAAATCCTGCAAACAGCCAGAAAGAAACAATTCAAATACCAAGTAGCCACAATAAGGATTATGCAGCACCTGGCTATATCAACATTAAGAGAACAAAGGGCCTGGATCAACATATTTCAAAGAGAATGGGAGCTTGGAATGCTGCCAAGAATCCACTATCTGGCAAAGATGAGCCTTTTCATGAAGGGGAAAAAGGTACAAAATGGACATTTAATGAAATGGAAGAATTCCAAATATTCCTGAAGAGACCTTAGCTAAATAGAAAATTTGGACATCAAACAGGAGCTTCAAGAGACACATGAAAAGTTAAAATAAATGGGGGTAATGAAAAAAACTGCTATCCAATAAGATGAAATTAGCTATATTTCAGCATGAGAAAAATATTCTCATAACTCTTGAGAATTGTAACTGTAACAGAGAGAATATACAGAGTCAGAAGTGATGTATATTCATGACTTGTCATGATCCTGCTATTCAATGTGATGACACTGGCTATAACCCTACTTGGGAAGAAAAACTCTAATAACTCTCAAGAATTGTAACTCTGCTAGAGAGAATATACTTAGCCAGAAGTGATGGATGCTCAGGATTTTCTATGACTCAGTTGCAATGATATAAAAACAGTTTCTCTTTAAAAAGGGGGACAGGAAGGAGACAGGAGCTGGAGGGAAGGGATTGAATAGTGCAAATCTCATTGCATTAAAAGGTAAAAAACACTTTTGGTAACAGAGGGGAAGAAGGGAGGAAATGAGAAACAGCCAAATCTTCCTCTCATCAGACTTAGCTTAAAGTTAACTTACACACAGACTCAGATAACTTAAATAATATCTAACATTTCAAGTATTAAAAGGGGGAAAGAGAAGGGGGCATGGAGACAGGGTAGGGAGGGAGAAAAAGGAGAACTAACAGAAGGAAAGGAAAGGAAAAGGGAAAGGGGAAAGAAAGGGGAGGGGTGGACATATGAGGGCAAACAGACTGAAGGGGGTGATATTCAGAAATGATATACTGGGGAATACAGATGGGGGGGGAAGTGGGAAAAATAAAAACAGAAGGAAGATAGCATTTAGCACAGTAAATCTTTAGCAATTATAACTTTGAATGTGAATGGGATAAACTCCTTTAAAAGAAAACAAATAGTAGAGTGGATTAAAAACCAGAATCCTACAATATGCCACTTACAAGAAACTCATTTCAAGCTGAGAGGTACACATATAGTAAAAGTAAAAGGTTGGAGTAAAATATATTTTGCTTCAGCTGAAGTGAAAAAAGCAGGGGTAGCAATACTTATCTCAGACAAAGCAGCTGAAAAATAGATAGCTTTAAATGAGATAAGGAAGGAAACTATAGCCTCCTAAAAGATACCATAGACAAAAAAGTGATTTCAATATGGAATATGCATGTATGCACCCAATGGGATAGCATCCAAAGTCATAGAGGAGAAGCTGAATGAAATATAGGAAGACAAAGATAGCTAAACTCTACTAGTGGGAGACCTCAACCTCCCACTCTCAGGTTTAGATAAATCAAATCTTAACATAACCAAGAAAGAAGTTAATGAGGTAAACAGATTGTTAGAAAAACTAGATATGATAGACTTATGGAGGAAATTGAATGGGGATAGACAGGAATATATCTTTTTCACTGCAGTACATGGCACTTATACAAAAATTGACCATATACTAGGGCATAAAAACCTAATAATAATTTGTGGACAGGCAGAGATAGTGAAAATATCTTCCTCAGATCACAATGCAACCAATGTCATATGCAATATTGAACCAGGAAGATATAGACCCAGAACTAATTGGAAACTGAATAACGTCATTTTTTAAAAATGATTGGATGAGGGGCGGCTAGGTGGGAGAGTGAATAGAGCACCAGCCATGGAGTGATTAGTACCTGGTTCAAATCTGAACTCAAACACTTAATAATTACATAGCCATGCACTCTTGGAAACACTTAACCCCATTGCCTTGAAAAATCTACAAAAAAAGGAGTGGATGAAACAACAAATTATAGAAAAAAATTAATTTTTTCATCCTAGATTATGACAATATTGAAACAATATACCAAATCCTATAGGGTTCACTCAAAGTGGCTGTCAGCAGATATATTATATCTTTAAATGGTTACATGAATAAATTAGAGAAAGAGGAAAACAATGAATTAAATAAGCAAATAAAAATTAGAGAAAGAACATATTTAAAAAATGCAATTAAATACCTAATTATACATTCTAAAAATTAAAGCAGAAAGTAATAAAATCCAAACTCAAAAACCTATTGAATTAATAAATAAATCTAAGAGTTGGTTTTATGAAAAAATCGAATAAAACTGATAAACCTTTGGTAAATTTGATTAAAAAAAGAAAAAAATGAAATTGTTAGTATCATAAATGAAAAAGATGAATTCGCCATCAAGGAGGAGGAAATTAAAGCAATAATTTAGAATTGTTTTTCCCAACTCAGTGCCAATTAATATGACAATCTAAGTGATATGGATGAATATTTACAAAAAGTTAAGCTGCCCAAGTTAAATGGAGAGAAGTTTAAATACCTAAATACCATATCTCAGAAAAAGAAATTCAAGAAGTCATCATTGAACTCACTAATAAACAATTTCCAGGGTCTGATGGATTCACAACTGAATTCTATCAAACATTTAAGGAGCAATTGGTTCCAATTCTATATAAACTCATTAGAAAAACAGGGGAAGACAGAACTCTGCCTAACACTCTATGACACCAATATGTTGCAGAATCTTAAACCAGGAAGTATTGAAACAGAGAAATAAAATTATAGACCTATCTCCCTGATGAATATAGATGCACAAATCTTAAATAAAATCTTAGCAAAATGATTACAACAAGTTGTCATTAGGATAATATATTTTGATCAAGTTGGATTTATCCCAGGAATACAAGACTGGTTCAGCATTAGGTAAACTGTTAGTATAATTAATTATATCAATAATAAACCTATAAGAAATCATATGAATATATCAGTAGATGCTGACAAAGCTTTTGAGAAAATACAGCAACCATTCCTAATAAAAACACGAGAGAGTGCAGGAATAAATGGACTTCCTCTCAGAATATTAAGCAGTATCTATCTGAAACCATCAACAAACATGATATTCAATGGGGAAAGGCTAGAGGAATTCCCAATAAGATCAGGGGTGAAACAAGGATGCCCATTATCACCACTACTATTTACTACCATATTAAAAAATGTTAGCTTCATCAATTAGAGAAGAAAAAGAAATTGAACAAATTAGAATTGGGAAGGAAGAGACAAAACTCTCAATCTTTTCATGTGCCATGATGTTATACCTAGAGAATGCCCAGAAATCATGCACAAAACTACTGGAAAGAATTAGTAACTTTAGGAAAGTTGCAGGATATACAATAGACCCTCATAAATCCTTAAAATTTCTATGTATGACTAGCAAGATACAGCATTAAAAATGGAAAAAAGAAATTCCATTTAAAGTAACCTCAGACAATATAAATACCTGGGAGTCTATTTGCTAAGCCAGTCTGAGAAAATTTTTGAAATCAATTGCAAGCACTTCTCACACAAATTAAATCAGATTTAAATAAATAAGCTAATATAATAAAAATGACAATTCTACAAAACTAAACTACCAGGTTAGTGTTCTATCGAACAAAATTCCAGAAAATGTCTTTGTTATGTTTGAAAAGGTTGTAAGTAAATCATACGGAGAAATGAAAAGTCAAGATTTTCCATGGATTCAATGAAAATAAGTGCAAAAGAAGGTGGTTTAACCCTGCAGAGATAAAATTATTTTATAAAGCATCAGTCAACAAAACTATCTGGTCTTGGCTAAGAACTAGAGTGGGGGTCCAATGGAATAGACTGGGTCCAATAGCAGCAAGCGATTATAGTATTCTGCTGTTTGATAAATCCAAAGAGTCCCGCTATTGGGATAACAACTCTCTCTTATAAAACTTTTGAGAAAATTGGAAGTTTGCATGAAAGAAACTTGTATTAAACCAAAACCCTCACACCCTATACCAAGATAAGATCAAAATGGATACCAGGTTTAGATGTAAAAGAAACATTATTATATAGGGTGGCTAGGTGGAGCAGTGGCTAGAGCACTGGTCTTGAAGTCAGGCATACCTGAGTTCAAATTCAGCCTCAGACACTTAATAATTACCTAACTGTGTGGCCTTGGGCAAGCCACTTAACCCCATTGCCTTCAAAAAATCTAAAATAAAAATAAAAAAATACTATAAACAAAGTAGAAGATCAAGGAGTCATGTACCTGTCAGATCTATGGAAAAGGAAGCAGTTTATCACTGAGGAAGAGATGGAGAACATCATTAAAAACAAACTGTATCATTTTGATTTCATTAAATTAAAATCTTTTGCACAGACAAAATTATTGTAAGCAAGATAAAAAAAAACTTAGTAAATTGGAAAATAATTTTTACAACTAGCATTTTTGAGAAAGGATTCATTTCTAAAATATACAGAGAACTGAGTCAAATTTTCAAACAAGCAAGCCATAGCCCAAAAAGATATCCAAAGGCACTTTACAGATGAGGAAATCAAAGCAATCCTCAGGCACATGGGAAATTGCTCTAAATAGCTATATATTAGGTATGTGAGAAATCTAGGACATTAATCCATTGTTGGTGGAGCTGTGAACTCATCCAACCTTTATGGAAAGCAATTTGAAATTAAGCCCAAGTGCAACAAAAATGTGCATACCCTATGATCCAGCAATACAACTACTGGGTCTATGCCCTGAAGAGATTATGAAAAAGAGTAACAACATACTTGTACAAAAATATTCATAGTAGCCCAGTTTGTGGCAGGAAATAAATGGAAATTATTGAATGTCCTTCATTTGGGGAGTGGCTTAATAAACTGTGATATTTATGTGATGAAACACTATTGTTATATTAGAAACCAGGAGGAATGCATATTCAGGGCAGGATGGAAGGATTTGTTTGAATTGATGCTGAGCAACATGAGTGGAACCAAAAAATAACATTGTACACCCTAACAGCAAAATGGGGGTGATGACCAAACTTGATGGATTTGCTCATTCCATCAGTGCAACAAACTGGGACAATTTGGGTGTATCTGGGAAGGAGAATTCCATCTTTATCCAGAGAAAGAATTGTGTAGTTTGAACAAAGACCAAAGACTATTACCTTCAATTAAGAAAAAAAAAAGTTGTCTTATTATGTAATTTTGCTATCGCTTATAATTTGCTCTTTTTCCTTAAATATATGATTTCTCTCTCATCACTTTCAAATTAGATAAATATATACAATGGAAACAATGTAAAGATTGCCTTCTTTATGGGGTGGGAGGAGGGAAGCAATAATAGGGTAAAAAATGTAAAACAAAATAAATAAAATCATTCTTTAAAAAATATACTTGACTGTCAACAGTAGTACTTTCTGAAACATTTCCTTTCTCAAAGTGAGGCGACCAGAACAAAGTATTAGCTAAGACTGTGTCTGTCTTGTCATAATTTATGAACCTTGGTTAAAAAAAACAAACAAACAAAAAATAGACAAGAAAAAAATTGAAGTGCTAATTCAGTAGTCCTGCAAAATTCTTCATATTTTGATGATATTTTGACTTCCTGAGACAGTATAATAAGAATAATAAATTATTACTTTGTGTTTGTATCTGTCAATTGACACACGTGAGTCTTTTCTGTTTAGATTATCTTTTTTATTTTTTTTAGTGGAGAAAATATATAAAATTCCTATTCTTGATATACCCTGTACTTGAGTATTTTTCTAATTTCTGTTAGAGAGAATCTCCTATACTTGAACTAAATATTTGTCTTAAATGATTTTTTAAAAAAATTTATTTAATGGAAGAGTTAAAATCTCAATTTGGAGCAAATGACCTTTCCACTTAGTTTTCTCAGAATGTGAAAATATGATAGGTTATTTAGGAGATGTGCTATTGGGACAGTATTAAAGAAATCATTGGCCTATTCCTTGATGCTACTATGGATCTTTTACAAATTTCCTGATCTTTTTCTCTGAACCCCCAATTTTATAGAGGCTTGGCAGGCTTTTTATAGTGCTGAGATGTTCTAAATTGAAAAGGGGTTTAATGACAGAATTATTTGATTTCATGTCAAATTTGTATCTGCTGCAGATTAGCTAGAGACATGAAGGTTTTGAAAAAGCTAAGTTTTTCTCTAATACCAGACTCTGAAATAACATTGACGGGTCATTAGATAGACTTGGTGTTTGGTTTGTGCAAAAGTTTATTGTCATGCTATAAATGTAAGAATCTTTCCTATTTTATGTTGTCAAAAGCTTTTTCAACATGTATTGATGTAATCATATGATTTTTTTTTAGTTTTTTCAAGGCAAATGGGGTTAAGTGGCTTGCCCAAGGCTACACAGCTAAGTAATTATTATGTATCTGAGACTGGATTTGAACACAGGTAATCCTGACTCCAGGGCTGGTGCTTTATCCACTACACCACCTAGCCGCCCCAATGACATGATTTCTGATAGGTATTTTAATAATATAATTAATTACACTAAGAGTTTTCCTAATATTGAACCAACCCTGCATTCCTGGGATAAAACCTGCTTGATCATAATGTATTATCCTAGTGATGACCTGTTGTAGTCATTTTGCTAAGATTTTATTTGAGATTTTTGCATCTACATTCATCAGGAAGAAAGGTCTAAAATTTTCTTTCTCTGTTTTAACTCTTCCTGGTTTAGGTATAAGCAAAATATTGGTGTCATAGAAAGAATTAGGCAGAGTTCCAATTTCATCTATTTTCCAAATAGTTTATGTAATTAGCACCAGTTATTCTTTAAATGTTTGATAGAATTCATTTGTGAAATGGCCCTGGAGATTTTTTCTTAGAGAGTTCAATAATGGCTTATTGAATTTCTTTTTTCTCATGTAGGGTTATTTAGTTATTTATTTTCCTATTCATTTAATGTAGGCACCTCATATTTTTATAAGTATGCTTCCATTTCATTTAGATTTTCATAATTATTGGCATAGAGTTGGGCAAAATGTTTCTGAATTATTACTTTAATTTCCTCCTCATTGGTTGTGTGGTCACGTTTTTCAGATACTAGCAATTTGGTTTACTTCTTTATTTTTTAAACAAATTAATTAGAGGTTTATCAATTTTATTGGGTTTTTCCTAAAATCAGGTTTTGGTTTTATTTATTAGATCGATAGTTTTCTTGCTTTTGATTTTATCAATTTCTCCATTAATTTTTAGAATTTCTAATTTGGAATTTAACTGGTGGTTTTTAATTTATTCTTTCTCTAAATTTTAGTTGCATATTTAATTCATTGATTGTTTTTTCTCTAATTTATTCATATAAGCATTTAAATAAATAATATATCCCCTGCCAGCCACCTTGGCTTTGTTATGTTATTTCATTAGTGTCATTATCTAGGATAAAATAATTAATTCTTCCTATAACTTTTTTGATCCAATCAAACTTTAGAATTATTTATTTAGTTTCCAATTAGTTTTGTGTCTATATCTTCCTGGCCTAATATTGCATATGATTTTTGTTGAATTATGATCTGAGAAAGATGTATTCAATTTTTCTGCCATTCTGCAATTGCTCATTAGGTTTTTATGCCCTAGTACTTGGTCAATTTTTGTGAAAGTGCCATATCTGCAGAAAAGAAAGTATATTCCTTTCTATCCCCATTCAATTTCCTCCCTAAGCCTATCATATCTAGGTTTTCTAACAAGTGACCTCCTTAACTTCCTCCTTGTTTATTTTCTAGTTAGATTCATCAAAATCTGAGAGTTGCAGGTTCAGATCTCCCACTAGTAGAGTTTTGCTGTCTATATCTTTCTGTAATTCATTCAACGCCTACTCTAAGAATGTGGATGCTATACCATTGGGTGCATACGTATTTACTTTTGAAATTACTTTATTGTCTATGGCACCTTTTAGGAGGATATAGTTTCCTTCCTTATAACTTTTAATGCTATTGATTTTTGCAGCTGCTTTGCCGGAGATAATGATTGCTACACCTGGTTTTTTCACTTCAACTGAAGCAAAATATATTTTGCTCCAAACTTTTACCTTTTCTCTATATGTATCTCTCTGCTCCCTATGATTTTTTTGTAAGCAGAATATTGTAGAATTTTGCTTTTAATCCACTCTGCTATTCCCTTTTATTTTAAGGGAGAGTTCATCCCTTTTACATTCAAAGTCACAATTACAACTTCTTTATTGCCGTCCATGTTATCTTCACCCTGTTTGCAATTTCCCACTTTTTTCCCTTTATCCAGTGTTTTGTTTCTGAGTACTACCACCTTCAGTGTGTTTGGACTTCTATATCCACTACCTCCCCTTTCCCCCTTTCCTTCCCCCTCCCCTTTTCCCCTTTTCCCTTTTTAATACTTGAAAGGTAAGATAAGTTTCTTAACTTAACTTTGTATGTGTATGTTAACTTTAAGTCAAATCTGATGAGAGTAAGATTTAGGTGGTTCTCACTTCCTCCCTTCTTCTCCTCTATTTCAATAGGTCTTTTGTACCTCTTAATGCAATGAGATTTACCCCTTTCAGTCTCCTCAATTCTCCCATTTTTTTTACTGTCCACATTTTTAGGGAGGTATTGTCTTTAAATCATTTTATCTGAGTCACAGAAAGGTCTTGAATGCCCATCACTTCGGATTATTCTCTCTACTAGAATTACATTTTTGAACATTATTAGAGGCTTTCTCCCAGGTAAGGATATTTCCAATTTCATCTTATTGGGTAGCAGTTTTTCAAATTAGCCAGTAGAGATGGATGCACATGACTTATTTCAATCTTTACTATTTAAAAAAAATTTCAAAATAAATAAAAATTTTAATTCACCTTGGAAATTCATCCAAGGGCTTAACAACTCTCTTTGTCAGGAAATTATTCTTAGTATGCTATCTATTGTTAATATCCATTAACCTTTGCTTGGTTCTGTTGAACATTTGCAATGTAGAAAATAATGGTTAGATTTTTATATGGGCTATGAAAGAGTTAAGCAAAAACTAAATAAAGCATCACACAAACATATGCATGTTTATTATAGAGCTATAGAGAGAAGTTGCTTGATTTAACTTTATAGAATAATCTCTGAACTCTAGATTAATCCAAAAAAAAAAGTCTGTGGAGGTAAAGAATTTGACTGTTAATTCATAACTATTAATACCATGCATTTTACTATTAAAAGCAATAATTCTGAGTTAGCTGGTTTGCATAAAAATGAGATTAGAAAATGCCTTTCTTTAAAAACAACTCTATTCGAAATTATATAATAAAGATTTTGGAGAGGAACTTTTGATATAATCTCTCAGAAAAAAATGAAATTGGGTTAAAACTCATTATAAACTTTTCTGGATTTTTCATTAAACACTCCAACAGTATAATTGAGTCACTATGTCAAAAGTCTGGCTTAATTTTCATTGTCCACTGACTTCTCCCTCTTTTATTAATAGTGTAAAAAAAATTATGGGAAAATCACAAACCATACTGACTTCATTTACTATAAATTTTTCTTATGTAAATTCAAGCTTCCCCTTTCACCACTCTCAACTGAGAAACTTTTCATATTTCATCAAAAATATTAAAATACTTCATTGAGATCTCTCTCTTCCCCCCCTTTTCAACATCTCACATCAATCTTATGCCTTCATCTGCTTCTTGCTCCTCATCCTATTTCTCATGAATAGCTATCCCTTCTTCCTACCAAAACAAACACCATTAAAACACAAGTGATCTCATCACAATCTGCTCATTGTGGTATATTGTTCTTTCCAACATGCCAGGGCAGCTAGATGACATAGTGGATAGAGCACTGACCTTGGAGGCAAGAGGAACAGAGTTTGAATTCAGCCTCAGAGACCTTACTCTTATTAGCTGTGTGAACAAATGTGTGGGCAAGTCACTTAACCCTGATTGCATGGCATCAGTCATCTCCAGTTGATGTGATTCATATCTGGCCACTGAACCTAGATGGCTCTAGAGGTGAAAATGAAGCTGGTGACTAAGTACAAATCCCTCTCACTCAAATCCAATTCACGTGCTTATCATGGCATCACCTCTCTGATATTGTGTTCTTCTTTGGGCAAAAAAGGACAAACATTTGTATAATCCCAGCTTTCTCACTAATCTTTAGCTTCCTCCTTCTCTACTATTTACAAAATTATTACCATATTCTACTTCTCTTAAAAATCCACAAAAAAAAACATACTTTTTCATCCTATAATCTTTTCTCTCTTTTTGACTTGGTAGGTTGGTCAATTTTTCTTCATCCTTTTTTAGTTATTTTTTGCAAGGCAATGGGGTTAAGTGGCTTGCCAAAGGCCACACAGCTATGTAATTATTAAGTGTCTGAGGCTGAATTTGAACTCAGGTCCTCCTGACTCCAGGGCTGGTGCTCTATCCACTGCACCACCTAGCTGCCCCAGCTTTTCTTCATTCTTAAAGAGGACCAAAATGGCATCAATACATTGGAGTCAAGATATAATATATATATATAATTTTTGAAGAAAAGATCAATATGTACCTGGAAAACTCTAACACATATAGGATATGAATATTTCATCTGAACATCTGGAGAGGAAATATCACTGAATTTACACATCTCATTTGCTTTTGATCTCATAATCTTATGTGAACATGTGAATACTTCTTTGCCAGTGACTCCCATGTCATAAAATAAATTTCTAAGTTCTTCAGAGAGACCTTGAGAGTATCATGATAGTGTTTCTTCTGCACTGCCTTGAGAGTGCCTACATTACATGGGATCTCCAAAATAACTTTTTTAGGCAAACATGCATTTGGCACTTGAAAAATGTAACCAACTTATTAGAATTAAATTGGAGTCTGAATTCTTGGCAGTTTAGCTCTAGAAAGGATATCAATTTCTGATACCTTATCTTGCCAAATGATCTTCAGAATATTTCCAAGACAAGTGCAAGAGAAATGATTAAGTTTCCTGACATTGCTGGTATACTCCAGCTTTCACAAGCATACAACTATGAAGTCAAGATAATATCTCTCTGCAGCCCTTCATTTTGCTAAATGTTCTGCTATTTTCACCCCCACCTTTCTTCAGACCCTTGAAAACACTAAACTAGTTAAACCTTTGTTTACTAACCTCCTTCACAAGGCTTTTTTTCTTTTCTTTTCTTTTCTTTTGCTTAATTGTTTTTTTTTAACCCTAATCACATTCGGGGATAATTTCCAGCTTTCATCTCATAAATTTTCTCTCTTTCCCTTACCTCCCTTCTTCCCCTAATCTGACAGCAAATAATCTTATATTGGCTATATGTGCACAATAACATTAAGAATATTTCCATATTGGTCATAATGTAAAAGAAGAATCAAAACAAAAATAAAAAAAAGTATGAGTAAGAAAAAATTAAATCCAAATTAACATATTATGGTTTGATCTGCATTCAAACTTCATAGTTCTTTGTATGTATATGGATGTCATTTCCCATCCCAATCTTTTACAATTGCCTTGATGACTATCTTGCTAAGATGCAAGAGTATCATAGTTGATTATCATCCAGTGTTGCCATCTCCAAGTATAATGTTCTCCTGTCTCTGCTCACTTCATTCAACATGACTTCATGTAAGTCTTTTCAATTTTCTTGTAATTTAATATGTATTTATTCTCATTTCATACAATGTTTTTTACACATTAATAAAATATTCTTGTTTAAGAGTAAGGAAAGTACCCCCTCCCCCCCAAAATATACACTCACTTGAGCAATAAAATAAAGGGCAGAGAAAACAATTAAAATTAAAATTAAAATATTTATGGTAATAATTGTAGGTGTGGCCAGGTGGCACAGTGGACAGAGCACCAGCCCTGGAGCCAGGAGCACCCAAGCCCATATCCAGCCCCATACACCCAACAATCACCCATCTGTGCGACATGCAAGCCACCCCAAACCCACTTCCCTGCATAAAGAAAAAAAAAGAAAAAAAAGAATAAATAAGATAGAATAAGATAGAATAAATGTGGGACAAATAAGATGGAGGGAAATACAGTTACCAAGCAAAACTGTTAAAAAATTAGAAAATAAATAAATAAATAAATATCAAGAGAAAACATCACCAAATCAGGGAAGCTTCAACATTTAAATCACCAGGAGCTGGGGAGTCCCAGGGTACAGCCTCCAGAGTCCTCATCGGGAAGTTCCCAGGGAGAGTGTCCTCTCCATGTGTGAGACTTCAATTAGGCTAAGGTCTAATTAGACCTTATGTAGCTGCAGAACAAAGAAGGTTTCTTGCAAATTTTCTGTGGAATAAAAGCAAATTTTTCAGGTTGTCTGAGGAGACAACCTCCAGGAATTTTGGTGTTTACATTCAGGAATGGTTAGTTCATGAGGAGATAGGCAATGTTAATGAAGAATGGCCTTTAGAGTCTGGCCAGGACCAGTTAAGGATGTTCAATGGTTCTATTAAATACTCAAGTTGTGTTAAATAAATGGATAAGATCAAGCCTGCTTATTTGCCCTCTCTGTACATAAAGGTGAATTGGGGGTCAATAATTCTCTGCATCTCTGCTTAAGGATAGCCTAGGAAACACTCACATGAACTAAAAATAAGTAAAATGGATAAGACTAGGAGATCATTGCACTTATTCAGAGCAATATTGTTAGGTGATCACTTGGGGATGATTTAACTCTTCTCAGTAATACAATTATCCAAGACAATTGAAAGAATAAGATGAAAAATGGTATCTATTTCAGCAGGAATAATTATTGTAGTATGAATACAAATTGAAAGATACTTTTTAAACTTAATTTTACTCATTTTTTCCTTTTACAATATGACAAATTTGAAAATATATTTTGCTTCACCTGAAGTGAAAAAACAAAGGGTAGCAATCCTTATCTCAGAAAAAGTAGCTGCAGTAATAGATATCATTAAAAGACCTATAGAAGGAAACTAAATAGTCTTAAAAGATACTATAGACAATAAAGTAATTTCAGTACTTAATGTGTAATGTACCAAATGGCAGAGCATCCAAATTCTTAGAGAAGTTAATGGAGTTACAGGAAGATATAGACAGCAAAATTCTACTAGTGGGAGACCTTAATCTCCCACTCTTAGATTTAGATTTTTCGAACCCTAAAATAAACAAGAAGGAAGTAAATAGAATGGTTAGAAAACCTAGACATGATAGACCTATGGAGGAAATTGAATGGGGATAGAATGAAATATACTTTTTTCTGTATTACATGGTACTTACACAAAAATTGACTGTGTATTAGGGCATAAAAACCTAATAATCAATTGCAGAAAGACAGAAATAGTGAATACTTCTTTCTTAGATCACAATGCAATAAAAATCACATGGAATATTGGGGCAAGGAGCTATAGACCCAGAACTAATTGGAAAATGAATTTTAAAGAATGATTGGATCAAAGAACAAATTATAGAAAGAATTAATTATTTTATCTTAGATAATGAAAAATAATGAAACAATATGCCAAAACTTATGGAATACAGCCAAGTCAGCTGTCAGGGGATATATCATATCTTTAAATGTTTACATGAATGAATTAGAGAAAGAGGAAATCAGTGAAGTAAATATACACCTAAAATTAGAGAAAGAACAAATTGAAAACCCCTATTAAATAACAAATTCAAAATTCAAAAATTAAAGGAGACATTGATAAAATCAAAACACAGAAAACTATAGAACTAATAAATAAAACCAAGAGTTGGTTTTATGGAAAAAACCCACTACAATTGATAACTCTCTGGTTAATTTGATTAAGAAACAGAAGAAAATCCAATTGCTAATATCATAAATGAAAAAGGTGAACTCACCACAAATGAAGAATAAATTAAAATAATAATTTGGAAGTCTTTTACCCAACTCTAGGACTATAAATTTGATAATCTAAGTGAAATAGATTAATATTTAAAAAAATATGTTGTCCAGGATACATGAAGTGAAAAATAAATACCTAAATATCCCTATCTCAGAAAAAGAAATTCAACAAACCATTATTGAAAGCCCTAAGGAAAAAATCTTCAGGGCCAGATGGATTCACAAGTGAATTCTATCAAAGAATTAAGAAACAATTTATTACAATTCTTTATAAACTACTTGAACACCCATTATCAACACTACTATTCAATATTGTATTAGAAATGTTTACTTCAGGAATAAGAAAAAGAAATTGAAAGAATTAGAATTGGGAAGGAAGACACAAAACTCTAACTATTTGAAGAAGAAATGATGGCATTCCTAGAGAACCCCAAAAATCATCTAAAAGCTATTAGAAATAATTAATAACTTTCTCAAAGTAGCAGGAGGTAAAATAAACCCTCATATATCGTCAACATTTTTATATATTACTACCAAGATACAGAAGAAAGAGCAAGAAAGAAAAATCCAATTAAAAGTAGCTTCAGAAAACAGAAAATATTTTGGAGTCTTCCTGCCAAGGCAGAATCAGAAGCTTTTTTAAAAACAATTACAAATCACTTCTCACACAAACAAAATCACATTTAAATAAGTGGGCAAATATCAACTGCTTATGGATAGATGTAGTTAATATATAAAAATGAAAATTCTAACTAATTAAATTATTTATTTAGTGCTCTATCAATAAAAATTCGAAATTTTACTTTAATGAGTTAGAAAAATTGTAATTAAATTCATATGGAAAAAGAAAAAGTGGAGAATATCCAATGTTTTCATTTTTAAAAAGTGCAAAAGAATGTGGCTTAGCCCTACAAGATCTAAAATTATATTATAAAGCATAGGTTATCAAAACCATCTGATATTGTCTAAGAAATAAAGTGTCAGTTCAATGGAATAGGTGCAATATCAGTAAATGATTATAAGAATCTGCTGTTTGATAAACCCAAAGAGTCCATTTAGTGGGATAAAAACTCTCTCTTTGATTAAATCTGTTGGGAAAATTGTAAGTTAGTATGGCAGAAACTTGCATTGGATCAACGTCTTATAACCATATCAAGATAAAATCAAAATGGATGTAGGTCACAGATATTTAAATAACAATATTATAAGCAAAGTAGGACATCAAGGAATAGTTTACCTGTCAGATAAATGGAAATAGAAGCAGTTTATGACCAAGGAAGAGATGGAGAACATAATTAAAAACAACTAGATAATTTCAATATACAGAGACCTGAGTCAATTAAAAAAAAAAGCCATCCCCCAATTGACAAATGGTCAAAGGATATGCTAAGACAATTTACAGATGAGGAGATCAAAGCAATTCTAGTACATTTCTGTTGATCTTGGTTAAAGCCGTTTTGTCTGTGCTGATGTTTGCACAGTTATTTAATTCTGATTTTATTTGTATGAGAAGTGTTTTGCATTTGTTTTCAAAAAGTTTTGGAGTCTGCCTTGACAGGTAGACACCCAGGTATTTTAAATTGTTTGAGGTTACTTTGAATGGTATATTTCTTTCTAGGTCTTTCTGCTGTATCATGTTAGTCATATATAGAAAAGTTGAGGATTTATGACATTCTATTTTATATCCTACTACTTTGTTAAGGTTGCTAATTATTTCTAGTAGTGTTGATAATTTTGGGGGTGATTCTCTAGGTATACAATCATGTCATCTGCAAAGCATCTCTTCCTTCCCAATTCTAATTCCTTCTATTTCTTTTTCTTTTTCTTCTCTTATTGGTGAAACTAAAAATTATCACCACTCCTATTCACTATTGTTTTAAAATTTTTCGTGCTTGATTTTATTGATCATTCCTCTGGCCTATCCCTGTTATATATAATGCTTGTTGATGGTATCAGATAGATATTACTTATTATTCTGAGGAATAATCCATTAATTTCTACAATTTCTAGTGTTTTTATTAGGAATGGGTGCTATATTTTGTCAAAAGTTTTTTCAGCATCTATTGATATGATCATGTGATTTCTTCTTAGATTTGTTATTGTTATAATAAATTATACTAGCACTTTCTTAATATTGAGCCAACCCTGGATTCCTGGGATAAATCCTACTTGATTATATTGCATTATCCTAGTCATAACTTGCTGTAATCATTTAGCTAAGATTTTATTTAAGATTTTTCCATCTATATTCATCTGGGCTATAGGTCTATAATATTCTTTCTCTGTTTTAACTCTTCCTGGTTTAGGTATCAGCACCATCTTGGTGTCATAGAGTTAGGCAGAGTTCTGTTTTCATTTATTTTTCCAAAGAGTTTATAAAGAATTCGAACCAATTGTTCCTTAAATGTTTGATAGAATTCACTTGTGAATCCATCTGACCCTGGAGATTTTTTTCTTAGGGAGTTCAATAATGGCTTTTGGAATTTCTTTTTCTGAGATAGGGTTATTTAGGTTTTTAATATCTCTTCATTTAATCTGGGCAACATATTTTTGTAAATATTCCTCCATTTCTCTTAGATTGTCAAATATATTGTCATAGAATTGGGCAAAATAATTCACAATTTTACTTTAAATTCCTCCTCTTTGGTCATGAGGTTACATCTTTCATTTATGATACTACCAATTTGATTTTGTTTTTTTAATCAAATTGACCAGATGTTTATCAATTTTATTGTTTTTTTCTTAAAACAAACTCTTGGTTTTATTTATTAGGTCAAGAGTTTCTTGCTTTTGATTCTATTAATTTCTCCTTAAATTTTTAGTATTTCTAATTTGCTATTTAATTTAGAGTTTTTTAATTTTTCTTTCTCTAATTTTTAGTTACATATGTAGTTCATTACTTTCTTCTTTCTCTTAGATATTTGTGTAATCATTTAAAGTTATAATATATCCCCTAACAACTGCCTTGATTGTATCCCATAGTTTTGGAATGTTGTTTTATTATTGTCATTATCTAGGCTGAAATAATTTAGTTTTTCTAAAATTTATTGCTTGAACCACTCATTATTAAAATGATGTTATTTAGTCTTCAAATTAGTTCTGGGTTTATATCTCTCTGGCCCAATATTACATACATTATTGCATTATGACCTGAGAAAAACATATTCACTATTTCTGCCTTTATGTAATTGATCATTGAATTTGTATACCCTAGTAAAGGTCAGTTTTTGTGTAAGTATCATGTATTGCACAAAAAAGTATATTTCATTCTATCCCCATTCAATTTCCTCCGTAGGTCTATCATATCTAGGTTTTCAGACAATCTATTTACCTCCTTAACTTCCTTCTTGTATATTTTATGATTAAACTTATCAAAATCTGAAAGTGGGAGGTTGAAGTCTCCCACTAGTAATGTTTTGCTGTCTATTTCTTGCTGTAACTCTTTGAGCTTCTCCTCTAAGAATTTGGATGCTATACCATTGAGTGTATACATATTTAGTATTGAAATTCCTTTATTGTCTATGGTACTTTTAGGAGTATATAGTTTCCATCCTTATCTCTTTTAGTGCTAATCTATTTTTGCAGCTGCTCTGTCTGAGAGAAGATTTGCTACCCCCTGCATTTTTCAGTTCGGCTAAAGCAAATTATATTTTGCTCCAGCCTTTTACCTTTTCTCTGTATGTATCTCTCTACTTAAAATGAGTTTCTTGTAAGCAGCATACTGTATGATTTTTCTTTTTAATCCACTGTGCTATTCACTTATGTTTTAAGAGTCAGTGCATCCCATTCACATTCAAAGTTATAATTAACTCTTTGTTGCCATCCATGCTTTCTTCCTTCCATTTGTATTTCCCCCATTTTTGCTCCTTTATGTTGCCCACCGTTTTGTTTCTGAGTACCACCGCCTTCAGTGTGCTTGCCCTCAGGTATGAACCTGTCCACTTTCTTTCCGCTTTCCCTTTCTCCCCCTTCTTCACATCTTCATGTTATTTCCCCCCTTTTCCTCCCCTCCCTGCCCACCCCTCCTCTTTTACCCTTTTGATGATTTAAAGGTATGATAAGTCTCTTAACGTAACTGAGTATATTTAAGTTAACTTTAAGACATGTCTGATGAGATGAAGATTCAGGTGGTTCTCACCCCCTTCCTTCTTTCCCCTATCATATTTTACCTTTTTATGTAATGGGATTTATCCCATTAAGTCTCCTCCATCCTCCCAAATCGTTACTGTCCCCCTTTGTAAGTATGTATTGCTTTTAAATCATTCTGTTTGAGTCACAGAAAAGTTATGAGTGTCCATCACTTCTGGCTAAATATATTCTTTCTTATAGAGTTGCAATTCTCAAGAGATATGAGATTTTTTTTTTCTCCCAAGTGGGTATATAACCAATTTCACCTTATTAGTTTTAAGTTTTTTCCTTTACATTTTTTAAAACCATTTCATGTGTGTCTTGAGTCTCCTATTTGATGTCCAAATTTTCTGTTTAGCTGTGGTCTTCTCAACATGAAATCTTGGAAGTCTCCCATTACATTTACTATCCATCTTTTCCCCTGAAAGGGAAGGCTCAGCATTGCTGGATAGTAGGTTCTTGGTTGCATTCCAAGGTCCCTTTCTCTTTGGAATATCTCATTCCAGACCATTCAATCCCTTAATGTTCATGCTGCCAGGTCCTGCATAACTGTTCCTGTTTCTTCTTGGTATTTAATTTTTTTTTCTGGCTGCCTGTAGGATTTCTTCTTTTGTCTGATAGTTCTATAATTTGGCCACAACATTCCTTGATGTTTTCATTTTCGGACCTCTTTCATGTGGGGATAGATGTACTTTTTCAATAACTGTTTTGCCCTCTGGTTCCATGATATAAGGGCAATTTTACATCACTAAATCCTATATTATTATGGTCAGGCTTTTTTACTCTAAAATTTTTTCAGGAAAGTCTACAATTGTCAGATTGTTCCTTCTTGACCTGTTCTCGAGGTCAGTGGTTTTGCTGATGAGGAATTTTACATTTTCTTCTATTTTATTGGTCTTTTGGTTTTCTTTAACAGAAACCTGTTGACTGATGAAGTGATTACATTCCTCTGATTCCATTCTTTTTTTTAGAGAAGAATATTCTTCAACTTTCTTTTGAAACTCCTTTTCAAGTTGGTCACATATATTTTTGAAGGAGTTTTCCATGTGAACAAGTGTAGTTTTGAGAGAACCATTTTCTTTCTGCATTTGACCAGTTGAAGATTTGAGAGTGTTAGTCTCATTTTGTATTTGTACAATTGTATTTTCCAAGGATTTGTTTTCTTGTTTCAAGGTGTTAATATTCTCTTGAGTTTCTTTTCCCATTTTTTCCAACTGATTTTTAAACGCCTTCCTGATTTCTTCAAGGAAGTCTTTTTTGGGCTGGAGACCAATTCATATTCTCCTCAGAAGAGCTAGATCTCTCTGATTTAGAACCTATTCTAATTATTTCACAATGCACCATCCCTTTTGCTGCCCTTACTTCATATTTCTAAGATCTTGTGCGGGGGGGAGGATTGCTCTCAGAGGTTTCCTTTTGAATATCCTAGAGGCTTTGCTCATTTGGCTTAGTAATTCTAAGGGCTGGAAAGTAAATGGGTGGTGATTGCTTTTTCTGGCAAGTTTGGGGCCCTCAGCAGCAGGGTCTGAATTGACCTTGAATAATGTGTTGAGTCCTGGGCTGGGAGTTAATCTCTTTCCATTGAATGAACTCTGTTGTCCATGCCTCAACCTGAGGGGATGGGGTATTTTTATTGTTTGTTCTGGGCAAAGGGCTCTGCTGAAAATATGGACCTGAGTTTGCCAATCCAGCTGGTTGTTCTCCAAGAATGCTCTGAAACTCTGTGTTGTACCTCACCCTCCTGTAGCTCCTCTCCCCCCAGCCAAAGTCACCATGGCTAAAGTTGGATCTCACTCCCTGCCACTCAACAAAGTCTCTAAGACTGAGGCTGCCCTCTGGCTTCCCCCAGCTGCCATCCCCACACTGACCCTCTACTCTTGCCTCATAGTTCACCCTATGGTCCTCTGAGACAGATCTTCTTGGTAGGTGTTCTCCTAGCTTCTCTTTCTGGGTTTTGTTGATAGAATTTGTTTTAAGAGGGTTCTTACATGAGGTTTTTGAGGGAAAAGTGGAGTACTTAATAGAATTCCTGTCTTTTCTCTGACATCTTGGCTGGAAATCCATGTCTAGGTTTTCTCACAATCTTTTTAACCTCTTTAGCTTCATTCTTTTTTATTTTATAGTTAGATTAATCTAAATCTGAGAGTGGTGGTTGAGGCCTCCCACCAGAAGAGTTTTGCTGTCTATGTCTTCCTATAATTCTGTCACCTTCTGCTCGAAGAATGTGGATGCTATACCATTTGGCACATACTTATGTAGTATTAAAATAAATTTATTTTCTATGGTACCTTTGAGGACTATATAGTTTCTTTCCTTATCTCTTTTAGCAATATGTCTTTTTGCAACTATTTTGTCTGAGATAAGGATTGCTACCCTTGCCTTTTTTCACTTCAGCTGAAACAAATTATATTTTGCTCCAATTTGTACCTTTCCTCTAAATGTATCTCTTTACTTCACAACAATTTATTTTAAGCACCATATTTTAGGATTCTGGTTTTTAATGCACTCTAATATTTGCTTACTTTTTAATGGAGATTTCATCTGATTCACATTCATTGTTGTAATTACTATTTCCCTCAATGCTATCTTCTGTCTATATTTTTCCCCTTTATTTCATTTTATCCATATTCCCCAGTAGTTTTTCTGAATACCACCAGCATCAATGTGTTTAATCTCCTATATCACACCCTCTCCCCTTTCTTTTCCCTTTCCCTTTGCCCCTTTTGCATTACCTTCCTTCTGTTAGTTCCCCTTTTCCTCCTCTTCCCTTTCCCCTTTTAAAACTTGAAATGTTAAGATAAGTTTCTTAGCTTATCTGAGTGTAAGACAAATCTGATGAATAAAAGATGTAGGCAGTTCTCATCTCTTCCCTTCTTCCCCTCTATTGCAATAGGTCCTTTGTACCTCTTAAAGTAATGGAAATTACAGCCCATTTAATCTCATCCATCCTCCTACCTCTTCAAAGTCCCCCTTTTTAAGGAAGTATTGTTTTTAAATCATTCTGTCTGAGTCACAGAAAAGCCATGAGTTTCCATCGCTTCTGGCTAAATATATTCACTCTAATATAGCTACTATTCTCGAGAGTAATTAAAGTCCAGTTTCATCTTATTAGATAGCAGTTTTTTTTTCTGTAAACTTTTTATTTTTTACCATTTCATGTATCTCTTGAGTCTCCTGTTTAAAGTCCCAATTTTCTATTAAGTTCTGGTCTTTTCCTCAGGAAAAGTGGGAAGTCTTCTATTTCATTAAATATCCATTGAAATTTATCCATTGAGCAAGAGAATGCTCAGTTTTTCTGTATAGTGAATTCTTGGCTGAATTCCAAGCTCCCTTGATTTTAGATTCCAAGCTCCCTGCCTTTAGATCCCTAATGTTGATACAGCCAGGTTCTGTATAATAATTTCTGTGGCTTCTTGGTATCTAAATTGTTTCTTTCTGGCACCTTGCAGTATTTTCTCTCTTATATGATAGCACTGGAATTTGGCTACATTATTCCTAAGATGTCTCCATTTTGGGATGCCTTTCCAGAGGTGATTGATGTATTCTTTCAGTAACTATTTTGTCCTCTGGTTCTATGACTTCAGGGAAATTTCCCAGCACCAAATCCTGTAATATTAAATCCTGGCTTTTTTTTCTTTTCAATATTTTCAGGGAGACCAATGATTCTTAAGTTGTCTCTCCTACTTCTATTCTCTAGGTCAGTAGTTTTGCCCATGAGGTATTTTGCATTTTCTTCTAGGTTTTTGATTTTTTGGTTTTATTTAACAGATTCTTGTTGTCCCATGAAGTCATTAGTTTCTATACCTCTATTCTTTTGTTTTTTAGAGAAGACATTTTCCTTTTGCAACTTCTTTTCCAATTGGTCAATTCTATTTTTCAAAGTTTTCCATTTGAACAATTGAGGTTTTGAGAGATTTATTTTCTTTTTGCCCTTTTCCAATTGTATTTTCCAATGATTTCCCTTCTTGTTGCAATATGTTAATTTTCTCTCCCAAATTTTCCAATTGATTCTTAACCCCTTGATTTCTTCAAGGAATTCTTTTGATCTGGAGAACAAATCATATTCTCTTCAGAGGATCTGAATCTCTGTGAATTAGTCTGCACTCTTTAACTTCTAGGTGTTTTTCTATGGACCCCCTTCCAGGTCCATTTGCCTTTCTTCATTTGATGGGTGAGGGGCTGGTTACAGAGGTTTGGTATTGATATTCCTAGAGGCTTTGTTTAGTGGGTTTAGTAATTTTACATGGGCCAGGAGGAGGAGGTGCTGATTGCTTTCTCTAGAGAATCTGTGACCTCAATTTGAAGCCCTTTCCATTGGCCTGGAGGTGTTTGGGTGGTGCTGCTGGACACTTTTATCCTTGAACACTGTGGCCTGTGACCAGGGACATGAGTTATTACTCCCCATATTCAGCTAAGGGAGCTCTGCTACCCAAGTCTGAGCCTGGTAGTGAGGGAATATTACTGTGTTTGTTCTGGGAAGAGGGATCAACTGAAATTAAGGTATAGAGTCTGAGGTCCTCCAGACCAGAGGAGCCAAGTGGAACAATATCTGCAACTCTCCATGCTGGAACTCCCCCTCCAGTCCTGCCAGAGTGCCCCAGAATGTCAGTCCCACAGTCAAAGCCTCCACCATCCAGTTCACCATGGCTCAAAAAGTCAAAGCTCTGCAGATGATTCAAGGTGAGTACTGCTCTCCCTGTCCTGGAATGCTGTCTGCTTTCTTCAGCTGGCTCACTCATGATCCCCAAAGACTAAACGTGAGGTAGATGTTCTTCTCCTAGCTTCTTTTTATGGCTTTTGTCTATTGGTTTTCTGTTAAGAGGTTTGTTTCTTATTATATATGAAGAAGCTCAGGAATCCTTAGCACAGTGACTGTCTTCTTTCTGCCATCTTAAATTCATTTATTCTTATGCTCTCTAGTGTTTTAGTAGGAAATGGTGCTGTATTTTCTGAAAGGCTCTTTCATTTTTGAGATGCTGAAATCAAATTAACCAAAGCTTTATCAATTTTTTATAAAATCTTGGTTTTATTTATTAGTTCAATCATTTTTTGCTATCGATTTTATTACTCTCCTTTAATTATTAGAATATCTAATTTGATAATTACTTTGGGGTTTTTAATTTGTTCTTTGTCTAATGTTTTAGTTACATATTTATTTAATTGATTTCATCTTTCTCTGATTTATTCATGTAAGCATTTAAAGATATAATGTATCCTCTGAAACTGCTTTGGCTGTATCCCATAAGTTTTGGTATGGTGTCTCATTATTGTCATTATCCAGGGTGAAATCATTAATTCTTCCTTTGATTTGTTGCTTGATCCACTCATTCTTTAAAATGAAGTTGTTTAGTTTCCATGTACTTTAAGTTCTATCTGTACCTGGCCTATTATTGCATATGATTTTTTATTGTATTGTGACCCGAAAAGGAAGTATTCAGTATTTCTGCCTTTCTGCAGTTGATTATTAGGCTTTTATGCCTTAGTACATGGTCAATTTTTGTGTAAGTACCATGTCCTTCAGGGGGAAAAAATGTATATTTCTTTCTGAGCCCATTCAATTTTCTCCAAAGGCCTAGCTTACTTAGGTTTTCTAAGAACCTATTTACCTCCTTTACTTTCTTCTTCTTAATTTTATGGTTAGATTTATCTAAATCTGAAGTTTCTGACCAGTTTTTTTGTTGTCTGTATTTTCCTATGACTCATTCAATTTGTCCTCTAAGAGTTTGTGGTGCATGCATATTTAGTATTGAAATTGATTCATTTTTTATGGTACCATTTAAGGAGGATATAATTGTCTTCCTTATCTCTTTTAATGGAATCTATTTTTGCACACATTTTATCTGAGATAAGGATTGCTACCCCCGCTTTTTTTCACCACAGCTGAAACAAAATATATTTTGCTCCAATCTTGCACCTTTAATTTACATGAATCTCTCTGCTTCAAATGAGTTTCTTCTGAATAGTATATTGTAGGATTTTGTTTTTTTTTTTTAATCCATTCTTCTAATTACTTACATTTTATGGGAGAGTTCACATCCCATTCACATTCAAAGTTACAATTCCTAACTTTTTATTATCCTCCATGCTTTCTTCCTTCTGTTTGTATTTCCTCACTTTTTTCATTTTATCTATATTCCCCAGTACTTTGTTTGTGAATACACTACTTTGAGTGTATTTGTCCTACTACATCCAAACCCCTTCTGCTTCCTTTCCCATTTTCCATTTGCCCCTTCTTCCTTTCCTTCCTTCTTTCTGTTAGTTACTCTTTTCGTCCCCCTTCCCCTTTTCCCCTTTTACTACTTGAAAGGCAACATAAGTTTCTTAACTTAACTGAGTGTGTGTATATTAACTTTAAGTCAAATCTGATGAGACTAAGATTCAGGTTGTCCTCACCTCTTCCCTTCTTCTCTTCTGTCACAATAGGTCCTTTGTACCTCTTTATGCATTGTGATTTACTGCATTCAAGTTTTCCATCCTCTCCTTTCTTTACTCTCCTCCTTTTTTAGGAGATATTCTTTGTAAATCATTCTGTCAGAGTCACAAACAAGTCATGAGTGTTTATTATTTCTGTCTAAGTATATTCTCTCTAAAATTATTACAGTTCTCAAGAGTTATGAGAGTCTTTCTCACAGGTGTGGATATAGCCAGGTTCATTTTATTGGATAGTTTTTTTTCATTACCCCTCCTTTTTAACCTTTTTGGGTATATTTTTTGTCTTCTGTTCTAAGTTAAAATTTTCTATTTAGATCTGATCTTTTCAACTTGAAAATTTGGAAGTCTCCTATTTCACTAAATGTCTCTTTATTCCCCTATAAGAGAAGGCTCAGTTTTGCCAGATAGTGAATTCTTGGCAGCATTTCAAGGTTCCTTGCTCTTTGGAATATTGTATTCCAGGACCTTTAATATCCTAATGTTGATGCAGCCAGGTTTCCTGTAATTGTTACAGTGACTACTTGGGCTCTCTATTGTTTCTTTCTTGCTGTTTTCAGGATTTTCTCTTGTATCTGGTAGTTCTGGAATGGACCCACAATATACCTCGGAGTGTTCATTTTGGGATCCCTTTCTGCAGGGGATCACTGCATTCTTTCAATAATTATTTTGTCCTCTGTTTCCATGATATCAAGACAATTTTACATCATGAAATCCTGTAATATTGAGTCCAGGCATTTTTTTCTCTTCAATATTTTCAAGGAGCCCAGTGATTCTTTTTTTTTTTTATTTTTTGGGGGATAAGGCAATGGGGTTAAGTGACTTGCCCAAGGTCACACAGCTTGGTAATTATTCAGTTCTGAGGCCAGATTTGAACTAAGGTTCTCCTGACTCCAAGGTCAGTGCTCTGTCCACTGTATCACATAACTGCCACTGAGCCCAGTGATTCTTATGTTGTCTCTTCTAGATATATTATGGAGGTCAGTGGTTTTGCTGATGAGGCATTTTACATTTTCTTCTATTTTTTTATTTTTTAAATTTTTTTTTGGTTTTGTTTAACAGATTCTTGTTTTCTCATGAAGTCATTAGTTTCCATAAACTCCATTCTTTTTTTTAGAGAAGAATTTTCTTCATTTACCTTTTGCCCTTTTACAATTGGTCAATTCAGTTTTTGAAGGAGTTTTCCATCTATCCACTTGAGATTTTGAGAGAATTATTTTTGTTTTGCATTTGACCAAATGTGGATTTAAGAGAATTATTTTCTTTGTTTATTTGTCCAGTTGTATTTTCCAAGGATTTGATTTCCTATTGAAAGGTCTCAATTGTCTCTCATTTCTTTTCCTAAAATTCCCAATTGAGTTTTAAACTCCTTCCTGATTTCTTCAAGGATGTCTTTCTGGACTGGAGACCAAATCATATTCTCCTCAGAAGTTCTCAGTCTCTCTGAGTTAGGGTCTTTGTGTTATAGGTATTTTTCTATGGAGTCCCCTCTCTGCTGACAGTTTTTCATTTTCATAAGGTCTTTTGTTGGGGGAGGAGCTGGTTCACAGAGATTTGGTGTTGATATTCCTAGAAGCTTTGCTCATGTGGTTTACTAACTCCCAGTGGGCCAGCCTCTAGGGGGTACTAAAGGCTTTGCTCACTTGGCTTATTAATTCCAAGTGGACCATCCAGAGTAGAGGGTGCTCATTGCTTTCTTTGGAATATCTGTGCCCTTGATTTTAGGCCCTCTCCCTAGGGCTGGAGGGGGTGGGTCGTACTGCTGGATACTGTTTTCCTTGAACAATGTGGGATGGCACCTGTTGCAAGGCAGTTAATCTCCCTATTCTTCTGATGGAACTCTGTTGCCCATGTCTGAGCCTGGTGGAGGGGGGTTGTTACTGTGCTTGATCTGAGAAGAAGCCTCCATTGAAATGGAAGTATGGAGCACTTGGTCCTCCAGAGCAGCCAAGCCCAGAAGATCAGTATCCAGCCACACTCTGCAATTCTCTATGATGGATTTTGTCCTCCAACTCAGGTGGAGCTGCCTAGACCTCAGTTCCCACATTCAAAGACTGTGACTGATCTTAGGTAAGTCTGAGTCACACCCCACCCATGCTGCCTCTCTGCTCTTTGTCCCCACCACACCCACAGTCCCCTGAGACAGACCTTATTGTCTCTTCTCCTAGCTTCTTTTTCTGGGTTTTCCTTATTTAATTTCTGTTAAGAGACTTGATTCATATTTCTTCTGATGGAAAATCAGGAGACCTTAGCACAGTGCCTCTCTTCTCTCTACTATCTTGGCCAGAAGTCCAATTGTTCTAATTCTTGAAGATAATGCTACTGGATCTTGAGCAGGAGCTCACCCAACCAGGAGAAATTTTGTTTAGAGGGAAAGGTGAATCTAATCTAGGAGAATTTATCTTTAAATCAATGAACCTATGCCTTTTCACATTTTCATTTGAGTTTATGTTTATTCAGCTCATACAGAATAGAACTAACTAGCCATTATTTAGGTGGATGAAAATCTATTCCTCTGTCCATATTGCTAAAGGAGGCTGAATCTCTTGATCAAGTAATAGTCTTAACAAGTGAACACTTTTTATTACATATCTTTGTTCAATGTCCACCAATGAGGGTTGATTTTTCTTTCATGGACTTCACTATTACAAAGGTATTTAAAGCATTCAGTTTCTATATCATGTTGTCTTTAGTTATTTAAACTATTGACTAGTAATTGATTGATTATTAACTAGCTTGGTTAATAAAGTGACTATTATTTATTTTTATCCATCACATTAGCTCTGCCAGTATAGAATTCAAACTGAAGCATTATGTTAATGTTCTTTTAGTGAGAAACTTTGGGAGAGCTTCCTTGATTGCACTATTTTCTCATCTAAAAATCCTATTATTATTTAGAATAAATAGACACTATTAACTGTTAAATAATGTATGTACATAGTCACTTCACATAACAAACAAAAACATCAACTAGCAATACTGACCCCATTATTCACAAAAATTTTTATTTAAAACATTATTTCTCATATTCCATGCATTACTGTTGTAAATATAAAGGACAACTGTTGTTACATTAATGGTTAAATTATCCATTAAACAGCACTGAGGAATGAAAAAAAAACTTTGTTGGAGTGTATTCAAATATATTTACTTAAAGTTATTAATATAGTCCAAAGGAATATTAATATCAGTTGAACTTAAATATTTCAAAATGGCATTTATAGTTTTTTTTAAGTTTTATATCTTTGCATTTTGGAAAAATAGAAAGGTTATCTAAAATGACAATGCATCAATTTATTTTCTCAATTGAAAAAATAAAAATAAAGTATTTTGAAAATTTTAAAATAACTATGTAAATGTAATCTACTATCTTCATTAATGCAATCATCTTCATCTGATATTTATCATAATTTTTAGTTTTCTTACCTTCATTAAGTGAAAAAGAAAAAATAAGTATCTATAAAAATGAAATGGCTAAACTTAAAATTCTGAAACACTTGCAATTTTTTAATTTAAATTAAATATTTCTCCTTAATTAGTGGTAATGAATTCAAAGTATATATGTCATTTCTATTGTTTTGAGTAGGAGTGGTCTTTTTGCATCCAGAATACTTTTATATCCCACTTTGGGATAGTGAAGTTGGGAAATTGACTTTCATTTCTGCCTTCTGATACTTTTGTTTTGTGTCTGAAAGAATTTACATTAGATTTGCATTCCAACAAGTCACAAGGCTTATTTCCCAAAGCTATTCTATGAATTCAAGAAGGAAATATGGAAGTTGCCAAAACATTCATGTTAAATGTAATTCTGTGTTGGCATTGTGTGGGTTCTGCCAGCTGCAATTCTCACTTTTACCCATTGCTGCAAAGATTTGTATCTGTTTGCCAACTGTGTAGATTCAATACAACTTTTGACACTTGCATATTGAAACATGCTCATTTTTTGGTAAGCCTGGAAAAGAAAGGAGTGGTTGGTGAGTATAGATTGGATAAAAGAGGCAAAATTTGAAAAAATATAAAAATATGGTAATGTCTAACAGTAAAAATGAAGACAATTGTTAATTTTACTGCTCAGATGAAAATAGCTTTTATTTCTTTTTTTTTTACTTTCTTTCCCTGTTTTGAAGTCCATATCCATCTCTGTCCTCAGGATGTTGGGATTAAGGAACTATATGTGTATGTAATTGAGGTTCATTAGTCTTAGCATGTAAGACTGTCACAGTTCGGTCCTAAATAGTACATTTGAATGTATTTGAGATAGAGCTGTCTTTAGATTTGTACATCTTATGTTGCCTTTGCTCTATTGTAATTCTGCTTTTCTCAAACAACATCCTACCTTGTTTGATGCCAGCATGCCCTACTGGCAGAATTGTGATATTCTTTCCCCTTTCTCAAAATTGATTACAAAGGTTTTATTTTTTCCCTTAGAGAGAACTTGAGAGTGTTCTTTTGTCTCTTATTCTGACCTCCATGTGAGTTCATACCTCTGGTTGGTTCTTAATAAAATAGTCTTTTAGGAAAATTTATCTTTGGAATTTGGGATATAACCATTCCATCAGAGTTGCATTGTCTCAAGTAAAACTGAAATTCTTGGTACTTCAGCTCCAGATAACACCTCAGTGCATGGTAACTTATCTGGTTAGATATTCTATAATAGTTTTTGTAGACAAGTCACATCAAAGTGCTTGAATTTTCTGGCATGTCACTGATTATCTAAGTTTCACGAGCATGCAACAATGATGTCAACACAATGACTCTGTAAACCTTCATTTTGCTATGTAGTCTACTATCGTTTCTCTCCCACACATCCTTTTGGAGCTCGCAAATGCTGAGCTAACTCTGGCAACATGTTTGCATCAACTTAATATCTATGTGTACATGCCTGCAATGTATAATACCAAGGGAATTGAAGTTATCCATAGCATTAAATTTTTTCCATTTTGTGAAAACAATGGTTCCATGTATAGATGGTACGTTATGGCTTCTTTTCTTGTTACTGATTGTCCCTGGAACTAGTGTTGGATTAGTATTTAGAGGATCTATACCCAAAAAATAGTTCTATGACTTTGGAAAAATCTTTTCTCTCTCTGGGCTTTGGCTTGTCTCTAAAAATGGAGTAGATGAGTTTTTTTTTATAACTTTATATATACTCAGTACATATAGACACACATAGATACACAGAAAACATTGAGAGAAAAATGCTATATATATATATATATATGTATATATATATATATATATATATATATATTTATATAGCTACAAAAATCATACCCTTGTTAGTTAGGCATTCTAATGTCATTCTGCTTCTAAGTAAGAGCTAGCATTTAAATAACACTTTTAAGATTTATTATTAGCAAATATTGGAGGAAGTAATTAAATTTGGAACTTCTTCTATTCACTCTATTCATTACATACGTATATATCTTTTTGTTCTGATTTCATGCTGCTATTATACTTTAGTACAGTGTTTTGTTTCTGAATAATTGGTCTGCGAACCTGCTACTTTCTGTTGCTCAATTCCTGAAAGTTAAATTCACAATTCTGATGCTCATCAGAGCTGTCTCCAGTCTCAATTTGCATAAATTATTTTTGGGTAGCACAGTATTTCTTACTAGATGAACGTATCTTCTGTCTTTGCTATTTCCATTTTATTGTTTTAAAGTCCATCAGACTTGTAGTTAAAACATTTGCCCAGGACTATATAGAACATCTCCTTTGCTTTCAATGAATAATCTATAAAAGTAGAATGTTAATAATAGTGATTTCTGAACTTCTTTTGTAGTGCCAAAATGGTGCCCCTTAACTAGGAGGGTCACAGAAGTTTCCCTGAAACAATTTTGAATGAATAGACCCTAAAGTTACAGAATCATCACTTCCTCCACACATCCAAAATTCTGTGTCAAACAATCTCAGTTCACTTTATCTTGAAGGAACTTCATTGTGTCACATGGGAAAAGGGGGTATGTAACTCAGTGTAACTCAAAACAGTAGGAGGCTCTTAACCACAGCATAGCTCAGGTCCTGGCTCAGCAAGCCAAAAGTACAGCTGGATAGCAGTCAGGGTTCCAAGCCCAACTCTAAAGGGAACATTGTTGCAGCAAGAAAGATTGAGTTGGGCTACCTGATTTGGGGGGGGGGGGTGGACCACTAACAACAGAGATCCAGGTCTTCAGCACAAAAAATTTTGGGATTATTTCTCCTATGCCCTAGAAGCAGCACTCAACCATCAAAATGAGCAAAAATTCAAAAAGGGTTGCTAACCATAAAAAGCTATTATTATGATAGGGAAAATAAAGGTTTTTCTGAAATATGTCTGATTATGATATCTTACAGAAATGATTTTCCAGCACATTCATATGTCACAATTTTTTCAACCATTCCCCAGCTGATGAGCGTTCCATCAAATTCCAATTACTTGCTATTACAAAAAGGGTGGCTACAAATATTTTGTACATGTGCGTCCCTTTTATGATAGCTTTGATCTGACAATGATATTGTCTGATCAAAGGGCATGCATAATTTCCTCATACTTTGGCTACAATTCCAAATGGCTCTCCAGAATGTTTGGACCATGTCACAGCTCCACCATAAAGTGTATTGATGTCCCAATTTTCCCACATTTCATCTGAAATTTATTGCTGTCTTTTTTGTACATATTAGACTATTTGAAAGATATGAAATGGAAACTCAGAATTGTTTTAATTTGCACTTTTCTAAACAATACTTATTTAGAACATTTTATATGATTATAGAATCTTTTAATTTCTGCCTCTTAAACTTCATTTTCATATTCTTTGTCCATTTATCATGGAGAATGGTTTATATTCTTAAAAAGCTGGTCTCAGTTCTTTTTATATTTTAGAAAAGAGGCCTTTATCAGAAACACTGGAAGCAAAACATTTTTCCCAACTTTCCTTGTTCCTTCTAATATTGGTTACATTGATACTATTTGTGCATAAACTTTTTAATTAAATGCAATCATCATATGTTTTTCATATTATAATGTTTATTCTTTTTTTGATTATATACTTTTCCCTTCCAGCCCTCTCCTCATTTCTACTGCTCTGACAGATAATCTATCCCTTGTTCTTCTAATTGGTTTATGGTTTCACCTTTCATTTCTAAATATGTACCCATTTTGACTTTTTCTATGTATGAGGTGTGAGATCTTTGCATATGCCTAGTTTTACCATAACAGTTTTCCCAGAGGTTTATGTCAAACATTAAGTTATTATTCCAGGAACAAGAAGCACTGACTTTATCCAATTGTAGATTAGTATAGTTCTTTATTGTTCTTACTTGTGAAATTAATTGTTGCACTAATCCACCTCTGTTTCTTAATCATTGTCAAACTTATTTGAGAATTGCTACTTTAAAAAATAGTGGTGAAGGGGCAGCTAGGTGGTGCAGTGGATAAAGCACCGGCCCTGGAGTCAGGAGTACCTGGGTTCAAATCCATTTTCAGACACTTCATAATTACCTAGCTGTGTGGCCTTGGGCAAGCCACTTAACCCCATTTGCCTTGCAAAAAAAGCCTAAAAAATATAGGGGTGAATAATATAGAACTTTTAGGTCACTTCCCCCCTCCCCAATTCCATTAATTACCTACATATTCTTGATTTTTCCTCTTTCAGATAAATACGTTAATTTTTGCTAGACTGTAAAATAATTTTTTGGTTGGTTTGATTTGCATGCCACTAAATAAGTAGACTATATTAAGTAAAATTGCTATTTTCGTGATATTAGCTAAGTCTACTCCTGAAGAACTGATTTCTTCCAGTTTATACATCTAACTTCATTTTTGTGAAAAAGTGTTTTGCAATTAAATGTAGACACCCAAATATTTGATGTTATCTACAGTTGTTTTGAAGTGAATTTCTCTATCCATTCCTACTGAGGTTTGTTAGTGAGTTATAGAAATGTTATTGATATATATGAGATTATTTTATAGCTTGTAACTTGGATTCAAATAAATTTTTTTTGATGCTCATCTGTAAAGGGTGTTTCCACATTGCAGATTCTAATTCATTTAATTTCTTTTTCTTCTCTTATTGCTAATATTGGCATTTCTAATTCAATATTATTGATAATGGGCATTCTTGTTTCACCCCGATTTAATTTGGAAGGCTAATTCCCATTGCTCAAGATGCCTGCTTATTATTTTAGATACATGCTGCTTATCATTTAAAAAAAAACTATTTCTTTGTTCTAGTGTTTTTATCAGATTGGATGTAGGGTTTTGTCACAATTCTTTACAGTAATTATATATGTTTTTTAGTATTTTTTTTGCAAGGCAAATGTTGTTAAGTGGCTTGCACAAGGCCACACAGCTAGGTAATTATGAAGTGTCTGAGACTGGATTTGAACCCAGGTACTCCTGACTCCAGGGCCGGTGCTTTATCCAGTGTGAAACCTAGCTGCCCCCCTTTTCAGAAATTATTGAGATAATCATATGATTTTCCTTAGTTTTTTATTGATATGGTCAATTATGTTGATAGTTTTCCTATTATTGAACCATCCTGGTATACCTGGTATAAATCACACCTGGTCATAGAATATTATCCTGGTTATAAATTATATTCTCTTGGCTAGTATTTTATTTAATTTTTTTAGCATCAGTATGTAAGGAAATAATTCTATAATTTTGTTTCTTGGTTTTGGCTTTTCATGGTTTAGATATATCAACACCATATTTGTGTCATAAAATATATTTGGTAGGACTCCATCTATTTTTCAAAATAGTTTATATGTTATTGGAATAAATTGCTCTGGAATAAAATATTATGTTTAATTCACTTGTAAATCCATCTAAATCTAAATATGTCCAAACATCTTTAGGGAGTACATTGATGGCTCATTTATTTTTTCTCTGAAATTGGGTTATTTAAGTATCTTATTGACTTTTCTGGTAATGTGGTCAATTTGTACTTTTGAAAATGTTCTTTCATTTAACTTAGATTTTAGATCTATTGATATATACATATATATATATATAAATACAAGCAAAATATGTTAAACAAATTACATATGTGCATATATGCATATACATATGCACACACATATATTATATATATATATATATATGTGTGTATACTCATAATCATATCAGATTACTTTTAGTCATTGGGAGGGGGAGGGAAGGAAGGGAGTTATAAAAAGTGAGGGACTCACTATCTTATAATAAGAAAATTTTCAAGATAGGTAAAAACTATTAAGACATAAAAAAAGGGGCAGCTAGGTGGAGTGGTGGATAGAGCACTGGCCCTGGAGTCAGGAGTGCTAGATTTCAAATCCGGCCTCAGACACTTAATAATCACTTAGCTGTGTGGCCTTGGGCAAGCCACTTAACCCCATTGCCTTGCAAAAACTAAAAATAAAAAAGACATAAAAAAACCAGATGAAACTGAGAGAAGGCAGAGAAAGAAAAATTTAACAATACCACATGAAGAAACACAAAGACCTATCACAGTGGAGAGAAAGAGGGGGTGGTGTGAGCTTTGGCTAAATCTTCCTCTCAGCAGTTTTGAATCAATGAGTGAATAACTTAGATTTCCAATTGGCCAGTCACAGGTGAGCATGGGTGAGCCAGGTGGAGAGAGCACAGAGCCAGTGTATTGGTAGCAGGTTGAGGACCAGGAACTAAGTTGAGAACAGAGGTTGAAGTATTTGTTGTGTATATGATGGGTATGAGGGCTCCAACGCAGTAGCCTAGACATCTTTCCTGTCAACTCCATTGGTCTGGAAGACCTGGGATTGAGTCCCTTTGCTTTCAGCAGAGTCCTCCCCCACCCTCCCCAATTCCTGTGGGAGGACTAGACTTTCTCCAGAACAAACAACTTCCCCTTCAGTTTTCCACATTGCCCCATGGCTCAGGTGTGGGTTGCAGATATCCTCTAGCACTGATTGTAGATTAAGTAGATTAATTTAAGGAACCCCTATCCCAGCCCATGTTGTTCCAAGACAGCCTAGATCCTGCTGCCCACCCCCACCCCACCCCCAAACCTAGGAAGTGGGTGACAAATAATTGTCACAGACAAGCCATAAAAAGCTTCCATGTCCCCTATAAGTTGACCCACTGAATCACCATGGAGTGAAGGCCTATGGAGATCTCATCACTGACAATCTGAGAACCAACCATTCCACCAGCACAAGTCCCAAGGGCAAGGCCCTAAAATGAAGAAAAGCCAGCCTAAAGCATTATCCATTGAATGTTACCTTGAAGCTATGGATCCAAAGAGGACTAGAACTTCAGAGGAAAATATGAATTAATCTCTATCCCAGAAATACTTCTTAGAAGAAATCAGAAAGAAGTTTAAAATTTAAATCAAAAACTTGGGAAAAGAAATGGAAGAAAAAATGAACATCTTACAACAAGAAAACAAATGCCTTGAAAATATAATTGGGCAAGTGCAAAAAGAAAATAATTCTCATAAAAACACCATTGAAAATGGAAAACTCCATCAAAAATATAATTGAACAATTGGAAAAGAAGATGCAAAAGGTAAATAAAAAAACCACCACTTTCTAAAAAGACATTGAGATCTGTGAAAACTAATTAATTCATGAGACACCAAGACTCTGTTAAAAAATTTAAAATAGGGTAAGCTAGGTGGTACAGTGGATAGAGCACTGACCCTGGAGTCAGGAAGAACTAAGTTCAAATCTGCCCTCAGACACTTAGTAATTACATAGTTGTGTGACCTTCAGCAAGTCACTGAACCCATTGCCTTGCAAAACCCCCCACAACATAGAAGAAAATGTAAAATACCTCATCTGAAAATCAATAGACCTAGAAAATATGTTCAAGAGAAATAATTTAAGAATAATAAGACTTCCTGAAAACCTCGAAAAGAAAAACAGAAGGCCTGGATCCATACTTCATGATATATTGAAGGAGAACTGCCCTGTTATAGTCAAATCAGAGGGCAAAATAGTTATTGAAAGCATACCTCAATCCCTTCCTGAAAGGGATCCCCAGATGAAAATACCAAGGACTATTATGACCAAACTCCAGAAGAAACAGATACAGGAAAAATCCTGAAAGCGTCCAGAAAGAAATAATTAAAATACCAATGAGCCATAGTCAGTATTACCCAGGGCCTGACATTAACATTAAAGGATCAAAGGGCCTGGAATGTGATATACTGAAGAGTTTGGAATGTAACCAAGAATTCACCATCCAGCAAAACTGAACTTTCCGTTGCAGGGGAAATGATGGATATTTAAGGAAATAAGAGACTTTCAATTTTTTTCCTGCTGAAAAGACCAGAGCTAAACAGAAAATTTGGTCTTAAACGAGAGACCCAAAAGATACCTGAAAAGGTAAAAACAAAAACTTATTCAATAAGAGGAAACTGATCCCCACCAGGGAGAAAGATTCTCATAACTCTTGAGAATTGTAATTTTAATAGAGAGAATATACTTAAGCAGAAATAATGGACATCCATTACTTGTCCATAACAGATGGAATGAGTTAAAAATAATATCTCCTTAAAAGCGGGGGGGGGGGGGGCAAGGAAGGAGAAGAATGAATTGGGTAAATTACATCACATGAAGTTATGCAAAGAATCTATTGCAGTAAAGGGGAAGAAGGGAGGAGGTGAGACTTACCTGAGTCTTACTCTCATTAGATTTGACTCAAAGATGGATTAATACACACATACTCAGTTGAGTTTAGAAACTTATCCTACCTTTTAAGTATTAAGAAGGGAAAGGGGCAGGGAGGAGGAAAGGTGAGACTGACAGAAGGAAGGAATTGAAGAAGGGGCAAAGGGAAAGTGGAAATAAGGGGAGGGAGTTGGATAGAAGGGGGCAAACACACTGAAAGAGGGTGGGTGAAATAGTGGGTGAAAAGGATAAGGTGACAAAAGGGGAAAATGCAAATGCAGAAAAATATCATGGTGGCCAATAAACAGTTAATTATTATTTTGATTGTGAATGGGATGAACTCTCCCATAAAACAGAAATGGTAGCAGAGTGGATAAAAAAGAATAATCCCACAATATGTTGCTCTCAAGAACCAAATTTGAAGCAGAGAGATACAGAGTTAAAAATGACTGGAGCAGAATACATTATCATGTTTCCCTATATACAGAAAGCTTCCATGTATAAATCACATCTTAATGTTGGGGCCCAATATTTGAAAAAAAGATGTATTCCATAAAGTTTTTGAACTAAAGTTTAATTCATCATAAAATTCATAGAACTCCTCATCACTTTTAAAAGTCCCATCCATTACCTTGTCCTCCTCTGTATTTGATAAAGAATCACTATCTTAAGAGAAACTCTGCTTTCCTGCCTGTGCACCAGTCTGTAGTTGACCACAAACACTCCCTGGTCAGGTCTAGTGTGTGCACACTTGCTTAGTCCATTTAGTTTCATAAATCTGAAGCACCAATTATGTCCTCTGAAATCAGTAAGTTCTCTTTCAATAGTAAATCTTCTTGCCATATTAAGAACCATCATTGTAGACATAGGAATTCCAATTGCCCTTTGCTCTTCAATGCACATCTTCAATTCCCTCTTTAAAACAGTTTGTTTTGTTAACTTGCTTCACATCATGGACGTCTTCTGCCATGGAATTTTCAGCATGTTTTTTTTTCCCCTTAGCCAATCTCAGATTGTTTTCTCAGTTGGAGGAGGACCAAACTTGCATTTAGCAGCACAATTTCTATACACTTTTGCAAATCACATCAGTTTTAACTTAAATTCAGCACTATATGAAAACAGAACGTTGGCAAATGCAACCTAATATATTGGTAACAAATGTGAAACAATGAGCTCAAAGACAACAAATGTGAAAGAACCAGAAATACAAGTAAAAAATCTACAACAATGAGCACAAAACAAGCAAGAAATGTCAGTAACAAAATCTACCAACACTGTATAAGATACACCCAGTTATTAGACCCCATATTTTTTCAAAAAGGGTGAATATTATACATGGGGAAATATGATATGCTTCCACTGAATTAAAAGGCAGGGGTAGTAATCCTTATCTCAGATAGAGCAGCTGCAGAAATAGATCTCATTAAAAGAGATAATTAAAAAAATCCTCCTAAAGGCTATCATAGACAATGAAACAATTTCAATATTAAATATATATGCACCAAATGATATAACATCTACATTAACAGAGGAGAAGCTGAATGAGTTACAGGAAGACATAGGGAGCAAAATTCTACTGGTGGGAAACCTCAACCTCCCTCTCTCAGTATCTGATAAATCAAAACATAAAATAAACAAGAAGGAGGAAAGTAGAATTTTAGAAAATTTAGACAAGATAGACATTTGGAGAAAACTGAATAGGGATAATAAAGGAACATACCTTTATTTTGCAGTACTGGCACCTATATAAAAAAGTGAACATATACTAGAACATAAAACATCATAAAAATGCAGAAATATTGAATTCATCCTTTTTTGACCATGATACAATAAAAATCATTTGCAATAATGGGCCATGAAGAGAGATAAATCTAAAATAACTGGAAACTAAATAACTTCATTTTAAAGAATGAGTGGATCAAACAACAAATTATAGAAAGAATTAGTTATCTCATCCAAGACAATGACAATAATGAGGCAACAAATGAAAACTTAGTTGATACAGCCAAAGAAGTCATTAGGGAATATATTATATTCTAAATGTTTGCATAAAAAAAGAGGAAAAGAAAATCAATAAACTGAGCATGAAAGAACAAATAAAAAAGATTAAATACCAAATTAGAAATTCTAAAAATTAAATGAGAAATTAATGAAATTGAAAGCAAGAAAACTGTTGAAATAACAAGTAAAATAAAGAGTTGGTTTTATGAAAAAACAATAAAGTTGGCTAATTTGATTTAAAAAAGTAACAAAGAAAACCATATTACTAATCTCAAAAATGAAAAAGGTGAAATCACCACCAATGTGTAGCAAATTAAAATAATAATTCAGAACTATTTTGTCCATCTATATGACAATAAATTTCATGATCTAAGTGAAATGAATGACTACTTACAAAATCATCATTTGGTATCATGCCCAAAGGGCAATAAAAATGTGCATACACTTTTATCCAGCAATACAACTACTGGGTCTATATCCTGAAGACATCATGAAAAAGGGTAAAAGCCCCACATATATAGCAGCTCTGTTCATAGTGTCAAGGAATTGACAGTTAAGGCAATGTCCATCATTTGGAGAATTACTGAACAAATTATGGTATATGTATGTCATGGAAAACTATTGTTCTATTAGTAATCAGCAGGAATGAGATTTCCGAGAAGCCTGGTAAAACTTGTGTGAATTGATACTGAGTGAGATGATCAGAACCAGAATAACATTGTACACCATCAACAACATGGGGTGATAATCAAACTTGGTGGACTTCTTTGCTTTATCAGTGTGGTTATCAGGGGCAATTTTTTTAAAGAAAGATTTTATTTATTTTGGGTTTTACAATTTAACTCATATTTCTGATTCCCTTCTGCCAATGCCCACAGAAGGCTGTCTGTTAGCCTTTACATTGTTTCCATGGTATACATTGATCTAAGTTGAATGTGATGAGATAGAAATCATATCCTTAAGGAAGAAACATAAAGTATAAGAGTTAGCAAGATCAGACAATAAGATATCAGGTTTTTTTTTTTTCTAATAAGATATCAGGTTTTTTTTTTGTTTTTTTTTTTTTGTTAAAGCCTTACAATGCTTTCTCTGGATACAGATGGTATTCTCCATCATGGATAGCCCCAAATTGTCCCTCATTGTTGCACTGAAGCAATGAGCAAGACCACCAAGGTTGATCATAACCTCCATATTTCTGTTAGGGTGAACAATGTTTTTTCTAGTTCTGCTCATTTCACTCAGCATCACTTCATGCAAATCCTTCCAAGCTTCCCTGAATTCCCATCCCTCCTGGTTTCTAATAGAACAACAGTGTTCCTTCACATACATATACCACAGTTTGTTAAGCTATTCACCATCTGAAGGACATTCACTTAATTTCCCATTCTTTGCAACCACAAACAGGGCTGTTATGAATATTTTTGTACAAGTGCTGTTTTTACCCTTTTTCATAATCTCTTCAGGGTATAGACACAGTAGTGGCATTGCTGGATCAAAGGGTATGCACATCTTAGTTGCCCTTTGGGTGGAATTCCAAATTGTTCTCCAGAAAAGTTGGATGAGTTCACAGCTCCACCAACAATGCATTAGTGTCCCAGATTTCCTACACCCTTTCCAACATTGATCATTGTCATTTCTGCTCATATTGGTCAGTTGATTAGGGATAATTTTAGTGGATCTGTGATGGAGAATGCCATCTGTATCCAGAGAATAATTGTGGAGTTTGTTTGAAGACCAAAGATTACTGTCTTCTATTTTTAAAAGTCATCTTAAGTATTACATAATTTTGGTATCTGTAATATTTTCTTTCTTAATGATAATTTTTTTTCCTCTCAACACATTAAGTTTTGATATATGCCAATCATAGAAACTAATGTAAAGACTAGCAGACTGCCTGCCTTCTGTTGGGAGCAAAGGGGAGGGAAGGAAGGGAGGGTGAAAATTGTAAAATTCAAAACCTTGCAAAAATGATTGGTAGAAGCTACTATTGTATTTAATTCAAAAAATGAATACAATATTTATGTTAAAAATCACTCATAACAAAGAAGGAAAAAATGTGATTCCTCCCCAACCCTGTTTTGCAAAATATTAAAGGATAGATATAAAAAAATAACAATCATTCTCTAAAAAGTCAATGGAAATAGACTTTATATAAATATATATGTATGGAAAGAGGGAGGGAGGGAGAGAGAGAGAGAGAGAGAGAGAGAGAGAGAGAGAGAGAGAGAGAGAGAGACAGTGACAGACAGAGACAGAGAAGTTCTTTGGTTGTCTTTGAGCTCTGTCACTATAGATATTCAGAAATGGAATGCTACATGAAAGAGTTAGAAAATGTTTGTAGTATTTTTCATAAAAAATAAAATTATTTTTGATGCTGGCAATTTCTTTTTGAAAACTAAGAAAATCTAGGCTACCTTTATGTCTTTTCATAATAAATTAAAATGACATCATATAGATTCATATAAAAATGTGAATGAAGAATTTAATCTTTGCATGGGATTGGGAAAAATAAAATAAATTAGCATTCAAAAATATAAAGACAGAATAATTTTGAGACAAAAAATAGTTACAAGTATTATCTTCCTGTAGAGGTATAGAAACAATTTAGTTTTATTGAATATTTTTTCTTTTGATTTACCTTTTTGTGCATACTTTGTGTCTTGTATTTGTTGATCTGTTTTTTCTGTTTAGTTCAAGTATTTTCATAAGGTAACTTTGAAGTCTCTCTATTTCATTCAATGTCTGACTTTTCCCCCCAAAAGACTACTCTGAATTTTTCAGGAAATTGATTCTTTATTGTAATTCAAGCTCCTTCCATGTCTGGTATGTTTTATTCCAAGGCCTCTAATCCTTTAATCCTTTAATGTATAACTGGGACAATCCTGCAAAATCTTAGTTATGGCACCTCTGTATTTGAATTATTGCTATTTTCACTGCTTGCAGGATTTTTCCATTAGCTGATAATTAATACTCTTTGGAATTTTTATTTTGGAATCTCTTTAACTCTTTTGGTGGTGTGGAAAAAATTTCTCTCGTCCTAGTGCTCAATTTTTCATACCAAATTTATATCAAGATATGAATTTCACAAGGGATAAAATTAAAGTTGCATTTTATGTCAATTTCTTCCTAACTTCCCCATAAAAAGAACCTAAAACAACCAAATAGCAAATAAAACATGCAGATAACATATATTTTTTTCAATATCATATTCTTTATTGTCATTAACAAAAAAATCATTCCAAAGTTTTAGTTACAGTATTTGGCAGTTATCAAAGCAAGCATGTGCATGTATTGGTTCATTACACTGTTTACAGGAGGTAGTACACTGTTTTCTCAAGTTTACCTGTGTTATTACATCCTTCACAATCGAGTGCATATGACTTATAAGACACTGAAAGATGCCATCCAGTCAGCTGATAAGGAAGAGGACTAATTGATGATCAGCCTCTTCTGTATGAAACTGCACACTGATATTCTTCAAGGAAGCCATAAATGACACTTTCTCTAAACTTTGCAACATTGAATTTTGTAGAACTGTCAGAATTTTGTGGGCAGATGGTATGGCCATTTACCAGAGCAATTTTAGCAACTCAGTGGTAAATTTCCTCATTTGGTAAATTTTATAGAAGTATAAGTGTATACTTATACTTAAAAGTGGATACTTATACTTAGGGGATCTAAATTGATCAAAACCAAGTTGATCAAAATGCTCTATTTTTCCCATTTTCATGTTATATTCCCCTAACAGAAAAGGCATTAATATTTTGTACTGTTAGGTTTGTGATGCTCATGAATTACTTTTTCATATGAATTACTTTCATGAATGCTTGAAATGTTTGTGTTTGTCTTCATATCCAGTCAGCAGAATGCAATCAAATTGTTACACAATTAAGGCAATTCTCATTGTTGTTGACTTCTGTCAACATTGTAAGTATGGCTATAGCACCAGACCCTTAGAGGTCCATGCTACTCACCTTCCCCACGCATCACGTTCAGCCAACTGCATTCAACTCCAGCAGAGTTAAAAGAGTAAATCTGTGAATTCTTACTAGGAATATTTTTTCCCTTTTGTTCTGGGATACCAGAGCAGTTTTCCTTGATAATCACTTCAAATATATTTTCTTGACTTTTTATTTTCTGATTGCTACTTTCAGGTAGTCAAATTTTCTCAAATTATTTCCCCTGGACATTTTTTCCAGTTCTGACATTTTTTTCCTATGAGGTATTTGGCATTTTCTTCATTTTTTATTCTGTTGGTGTGCTTGATGGATTCATGATGGATTTAAGAGTCATTAGTTTCCATTTGCCAAATTTTATTTTAAGTTTTTTTCACCAATAAGGTACTTTTTTAAACATTCATTCATTCATTCATCTACAAGTTTATGAGTTCTGAATTTTTATCTGCTACCCTTTCTTCCCTCTCTCCTCCCCACAGTAGCAAAGAAAATCTCGTAAAAATTGTAATGTACAATCATGTTTAACATTTTCCATATCATCATATTGTGAAAGAGGAATAAGAACTAATGGGGAAAACCATAAGAATTTAAAAGGAAAAACAAACAAAAAAATGAAATGTGAACATCATATGCTTTCTTCTGCATTCATGGATGTGAATGACATTTTCTGTACCAGATCACTCAGAATTGTCCTTGATCAATGAAGTGCTGTGAAGAATTGTATCTATCATAGTTGATCATTGCAAAATGTTGCTGTTAAGGTTTACCATGCTCTCTCCATTCTGTTCACTTCACCCAGCATGTTTATACAAATCTTTAAATGCTTTTCTAAAGTCCAGCCATTCGTGATTTCTTAATGAACAATAGTACTATATAATATTTATACAATAACTTGTTTAGTTACTTTCCAATAGATGAGGAAATCTTCAGGTTCCAATTTTTTGCCACTATTAAAAGAGTTATCCTAAATATTTTTCCCCATCAGTTTTTTCACATTTTTAATAATTTCTTTAACAAAATATATCCCTAGTAGTGGTATTGCTAAATCAAGGAATATGCAAAGTTTTCATGACTGTGGCCATAGTTCCAAATTACTCTCTAGAATGCTTGAATCAGATCACAATTCTAAGAATGGTGCATTAGTGTATCAATTTTCCCAATTTTATACATCATTGACCATATTCCTTTTTTGTCATTTTAGCCATTTTGATAAGTGTGAGCTGGTAACTCAAAACAGTTTCAATTTGCATTTACCTATCAAAGAAGATTTGAATCATTATTTTCATATGATTATAGAGAGTTCAAATTTGCTCTTCTGATGACTGTTTTTATTCATATCCTTTGACCATTTATCAACTGGAGATTTACTTGTAATCTTATGAAAGTGATTCAGATCCTTATACATTTTGGAAACAAGCTCTTTACAAAAGCACTCACTGTGAAAATTGTTTTCAATTTTTCTGCATTCCCTTTATTCTTGACTGCATTGATTTTGGTTGGGCAACAAAAAATTAATTTAATATACTTGAAATAATTCAAATAATATTTTGTAATATTCCCTATCTCTTGCTTGGTCTTAAACTTTGCCCCTCTCCATAGATCTGACAGATAGACTGTTTTTCTTTTTCTTTATTCTTTTGAACAAAATATGTATTTTTAAAAGAAATTTTCTTTTAATTTTTGAATTACATGCAAAGGCAGTTTTCACCATTGATTCATTTGCAAATTAATGAGCTCCACACTTTTCGATCACCCTCCCTTCCCTCCCTTCTCCCACGATGGTGAACAATCTGGTAAAAGTTGTACCTATACAATTGTGTCTAACATATTTCTATATTAGCTATGTGAACATTCCTGTGAAAGAGGAATCAGAACTAAGGGGAAAGAAAAAACCTTGATAAAGAAAGGAAAAAAATAAAAAAAAAAGATTTTTTAACAAGTGAATACAGTATACTTAGCTCTGCATTCAGACCCATAGTCTTTTATTCTGAATGTGTATAGTATTGTCCTTAGCAAGTCTTTCAAAATTATCCCTAATTTCTGACATGCTGAGAGGAACTGTATCCAACATACTAGATCAGCTCACAATATTGAAGCTAATGAGAAAATTCTTTGTTTCTGCTCATTTCACACAGCATCAAATCATGCAAGTCTTCATATGTTTCTGTAAAGTCTAATAAATCATGAATTCTTACAGAACAATAGTACTCCAAAATGTACCTATATCTTAACTTGATCAAGTATTCCCCAAATAATGGACAGTCCCTCAGTTTCTAATTCTTTGTCATGACCAAAAAATATGCTTTTGACCATGTGAAAAATTTCCCATTTTTTTTAATATTTCTTTGGGCTATAGGTCTGGTATTGTTGGACCAAAGGGCATGAGTACTTTTAGCGCTCTTTGGACATAGTTCCAGATTGTTCTCCAGAATGTTTGGATCAGTTCAAAGCCCCACCAAGAGTGCATTAATTTCCTAATTTTCCCACATCCTCTGCAATATTGATCATTTTCCTTTTTTGTCATCTTAGCCAATCTGGTAGATGGGTAATGTTATCACAAAGTTATTTTAATTTGCATTTCTCTAATCAATAGTGATTAGACCCATTTTTAATTACTACAAATAGATTTAATTTCATCATCTGAAAACTGTCTATTCATATCCTTTGACCATTTACCAATCGGGGAATAACTTATAATCCTATATAGTTGATTTTTATCTATATGTTTTAGAAATGAGGTGTTTACCAGAAACACTAGCTATGAAAATTGTTTTCTTGCTTTCTGCATTATTTCTAATCTTGGCTGTATTTTTTTTTTAATTTTCTGGAATCAAAAATCATCTATTTTACAATTTATAGCATACACTAATTCTCCTTTGGTCATAAATTTCTCTTTTGTATATAGACCTGACAGAATATTTTTGAATATCCTAATTGGTCTATGATATAACTCCTTATGTCTAAATACTAGATTCATTTGACCTTATTTTGATATAGAATGTGAGAGGTTTGGTCATACTATTTCCAGTTTTTCGCAGAAGTTTGTCAAAGAGGTGATTCTTATACTAGAAGCTAATGTTTTTGTACTAATCAAACAGTAAATGACTATGATCATTTCATACTGTATCTTCTGTAATTGTTCCAATTCATTTATCCATTACTCTATTTCTTAACAAGAATTAGCATTTTTGATGACTGCCACTTGCAAATATAGTTGTTGTTCTAGTACATCTAGTATACTCTCCTTTGTATTTTTTTCATCTATTTCCTGGATATTTTTGAAATGTTTTGCTCCAGATGAAATTTGTTGCTATTCTAGCACTACAAAATAGTTTTGTGGTAGCTTGATTGCTACAGGAGTGAGTAAGCAATTTAATTTGGGTAGAATTGTCTTTTTTATTGCCTTAACTTGGTCTAACCATGAAAAATTGACATCTTTGCAATTGTTTAACTTAATTTGTATGAAAGATATGTTGTGATTCTGTTCATATCTTTTCTTGGATTGTTTTGGGAGCTATATTCTCAAACATTTTATTTTGTCTTACAATTGATTTCAATGGAATTTTTCTTTATATCTCTTGTTCTTGTATTTGCATATATAGAAATTTGATGATTTAGATTTTTTATTTTGTTACTGATTCTTGATTGCTTTAAGTAGTTTTTTGTTGATTTTCTAGGGTCCTCTTTGTATACAATTATATCACCTTTAAAGAGTAAAGTTTTGCTTCCCCATTGCCATTCTAAATTTTTTTAATTCCTTTTTCTTCTGTTATTGCTAAATCTAAAATTTCTAATGCAATATTCAATAATAATGGTGATAATTGGAATCCTTATTTTCCCACAATCTCATTAGAAATGCTGTTAGCTGTTAATTTATTCCTATAGCTTGGGGTGGCTAGGTGGCACAGTGGATAGAGCACTGGCCTTGGAGTCAGGAGTATCTGACATCAAATCCGGACTCAGACACTTAATTACCTAGCCATGTGGCCTTGGGCAAGCCACTTAACCCCATTGCCTTGCAAAAACTAAAAAAAAAAAAATTACTCCTATAACTTATAATACTTGTTGATGGTCTTAGATACTGCTTTTTATTTTAATGAAAACCCCATTTCTTCCTACATTCTCGAGCATTTTAATTGTATTCACTTTATTTAATGTCGATTAAAATAATCATCTGATTTGTCAGTTTTGTTATTGATAACATCAATTATATTATTTGCTTTCTGAATATTGAACCATCACTGCCTATCTAGAACAATTTTTTTCCTTGATGATCTTGTTTTATCTTAGTAATAATTTTTGTAATTTCTTGGCTAATGATTTATTTAAATTTTTTGCATCAGTGTTCATTAAGTAGATTGATTTATAATTTTCTTTATCTGCTTTTACTCTTCCTGGTTTAGGTATCAGCATCATATTAGTGTCATAGAAGGAATTTGGCAGAATTCCTTCTGCTCTTAGCCTTAAAAATAATCTGTATTGATTTGCAATTGATTGTTTCTTAAATACTTGGCAGAATTCACTTGTAAATCCATATGAGCTTGGAGATATTTTTTTCCTAGGGAGGTTTTTGATGCCTTTTTCAATTTATTGTTTCTAAAATGTAATTATTTAAATATTCTATTTCCTTTACTCTTTACTTACTTAGTTTATATATTTTTTAAAATATTCACTCATTTCACTTTGATTGACAACTTTCTTGGCATACAGTTGAAAAAACAGCTCCAAATAACTACTTTATTTTCTTCCTTATTGGTGGTGAGTTTACTCTTTACATTTTGATATTGGTTATTTGATTTTCTTCTTTCTTTATTTAAAAATCAGATTAACTAAAAGTGTTTTCTATTTTATTAGTTTTTCCATAAAACTAACTCTTAGTTTAATGTATTAGTTCAATGGATTTCACTCTTTTAAATGTATTAATTTCTACTCTGATATGAAGAATTTCCAATTTGCTATTTAATTGAGTGTTTTTAATTTGTTCTTTCTGTAATTTTTTTAATTGCATGCCCAATTCATTTATGTTATCTTTTCTACTATACTCATACAAGGTTTTAGCACTGTAGAATTTCCCCTAAAACTGTTTTGGCTATATCCCATTTATTTTAGTATGAAGTCATATTGTTGTCATTGTCTTGGATGAAATAATTGATTGCTTAACTGATTTAATTTTTTAAAATTTGTTTTGATCTACTTATTTTTTGAAGTTAAGATATGGAGCTTCCAATTAATTGCTAGTTTCTCTTCCCATGGAACTTTATTACATGCAAATTTAATGTATCATTATCTGCAAAGGATGCATTCAATGATTCTGCTCTTCTGCATTTAGTTGTGAAGATTTTATGCCTTGTAACGTAATCAATTTTGACATGGTGCCATGTGGAAAAGAAAACTATATATATATGCCTTTTGATTCTCAATTGATTTTCTTGAAAGTATTATCAAATCTAAATTCCTAAAATTCTATTCAGCTTCACAACTTCCATCTTTAGATTTATCTATTTCTGAGAGAGGGACAATTGAGATTTTTATCAGTATTGTTTTGTTATCTATATCTTCCTGTTACTTATTAAGTTTCACTTTTAAGAGTTTGAAGCCTATAAATTTTCTTACACATATATGTATGTATCTATACATATGTATATATATATATATATATATATATTTGCTGTATATATTTTAGCATTGATAATGATTCATTATTTTTATCTCTGAGGAAATTGCAGCTTTCTTCCTTCTTCCTAATGAGTTCTAGTTTTGCTTTTACTTTGTGTGAGATCCTGACTGCTACTCCAATTATTTTTTTGTTGTAACAGTGTTTTATCTTTACCCTTTGTGTATATCTGCTTCAGATGAGATTCTTGTAGACAACATATGGTCAGATTTTCATTTGCAATCCATTCTACTATCTGCTTCCATTTTATGGGAAAGGTCATCCCACTCACATTTACAGTTATGATTACTATCACTATTTCCATCTATTCTATCTTTCCCAGTTTATACTTTTTTATTTCCTTTCCCTTATCCCTCCACAATACTTTCCTCCTTTTCCCTTTAGCTTTTCTTTCTATTGCAATTTTTCTTTTACTTTACCCTTCTCTTTTATTTGTCCCTTTCCCCTCTTTATTCCCCTTTCCCTCCCCCCATTTCCCATGCCAAATTGGAAGGAAAACTGAGGTAATATACAGTTGGAAAGAATTTAGCAGAAAAAAGAGTGGACAGTTTTCAGATATTTGGTGTTCAGCACTGTATTTGTTCATCTGGGCCAGAGCACTTGTAAACACCAAGCCTGGTTTGATGAAAATTATGGTGAAATATAGAAACTGCTAAATGAAAAAAAAAAACAATTCTACAGGGTTTACAAGAAGCATAGTTCATCCATTTATAAGAAGGCAAAAGTAAAGTCCAAGTCTTGGTTCAGTTAGGAGGCAGATGAAATTCGATTTTATTCATACAATAACAAACCAAAATTCTTTTTTGATGCTCTGAAGGTTATTTATGGTCCAAAAATATATGGTGCATCTCAACTTATTAGTTCTGGTGCAGACACATTGATTACTTATAGGGACATAATCCTCAAGTGATGGGTAGTACACTTCCCTAGTGTTCTTACCAGAACATCATCAATCAATGTGGAAGCCATTGATTGCTTACCTCAAGTTGAAGTTAATTAGTCCCTAGATGAAATTCCAACTGAAGAAGAGGTTTTGAATGTAACTAACCTCCTTTCAAGTGGCAAAGCATTTGGTGTGGATTCTAGTCCAGTTGATATCTGCAAGGTGGTAGATCCATTGCTCCTCCAAAAACAGACTGAAATTTTTCAGACTATATGACATGAAGAGATCATCTCCCAAGAATTCAAGGATATTTTCATCATGCATCTCTATCAAAGTAAAGGGAATAGATTTCCATGTGACAATCACAGGGGTAACTCTCCTTTAGCATTGTTGGCAAGATTCTTGGCAGAGTCCTTCTCAATAGGTTGATCCTTCATCTGGAAGATGGTCACCTCCCTGAGAGCCAGTGTGGCTTCCAAAAGGGTAGAGGAACAGTCAATTTGTTGGTTGCTGACAAACAACTCCAGAAAACATGCCATAAACAGAACAGATGTCTGAATGCAACATTTCTAGATTTGACCAAGTCCTTTGATACTATCTGTCATGAGGGTTTTTGGAAAATTAAATCAAAATTTTGTTGCCCAGAGAAGTTCAACAGTATTGTGTGTCAATTTCATAATGGCATCCATACCCCGGTTCTGAATAGTGGACGATGTTCTCATGATATCCCATTCAAAAATGGAATGCATCAAGTATGTGTCCTTGCTCCCATACTTGAAATATGATGTCTTCGGCCATGTTAACAAATTCCTTTACAGAAGATGAAAATCTCCTCAAGGTCAGTTAATGTAAAGATGGCAAATTCTTCAACTTGAAAAGACTACAAGCCAAGACCAAAGTGGAGGGAGTATTGGTGCATGATCTTCTGTTTGCTGATGAATGCACACTCAATGCAGCCTCTGAACCTGAAATACAACAACCTATAGTTTGATTCTGCTGCTTGTAATAATTTTGGTTTAACAATAATCATCCAGAAAACACAGGTTCTCCTTCAGTTAACTGGAACCATTGATTATATCAAATGGAAAAATTTTGAGTGCCATGGGCAAATTCACTTACCTTGGCAGTGTCCTTTCCAAGGAGATACATATTGACAATGAGCTTAACACACACACACACACACACACACACACACACACACACACACACACACACACACATTGCCAGAGCTAGCTTAGTATTTGGGAGACTCTGAAAGAATTTGTGGAAGAGAAGAGGCATTAAACTGACTAACAAACTGAAGGTCTACAGAACTATTATGTTGACCTCCTTGTTATATGCCTGTGAAACCTGATCAATCTAGCATCACCATGTCAGGAAATTTAATTTATTCCATTTAAATTGCCTTTGGAAGATTCTGAACATCATTGGCCAGGAGAAAATACCAGACAGTGAGGTCCATTCCTGAACTAAACTGCTGAGCATTCCAACATTGCTACAGAGACTGCAACTACAATGGCCTGGTCATGGCGTTTGAATGCCAAATGTGTGCTTGTCAAAAAAATTAAAACAAAGCAAAAACAAAAAAACTTATGGAGAACTCACCCAGGGCAAGAGCTCAGAAGGGTCTCAAAAGAAGTGATACTGAGACACCCTGAAGATCTCGTTGAAAAACTTTAGAATTGATTGTACAGCATGGGAGACACTGGCACAGTATCACCCAGCATGGCATGCCCTCATCAGTGAGAGTGTTGGACTCTAAGGGGGAGGCAAATTTGAAGCAGCTTAAATGAAATGAGACAAACATAACTTTAGAGTACCCACCCCAATTGTTCACATGGACTCTTTGTGCCCAATCTGTGGTAGAGGATTTCAAGTTCATATTAGTCTTATCAGTCAGTCAGACACACTGTAATTTATCTCAAACATAATGTTGTCATTTTGGTATTCTTCAATAACAGAGGACACAAACCACCCAAACCCCTGCTTACCTATAGAGTAGGATAAATTTACAAACATATATTTCTTCCCTGTGTAAAATCTGTTGACTGTAACATTTCCTCTGTGTTCACAGCCTCCCTTTTTTCATTCTATTATACTAGGCATTTGTGACTCTTCATATGTTGTTATTTATCCTCAAATGCCTGGTCTTTTTCTAATATGATCCTTCTTCAAGTTTTTATTTCTTTAGCTCTCTCTTGAAGCAAAACTACTCTGTTGAAATATACTCCTTCTAGTTGTCTTGGTAGAAATGCAATTCTCAAAGACTGATGGATTTGTTGCTTTATAAGCAACATTGTCTCATAGTCACTCATGCACTTCATGTACATGACCCTCTTCTGTTCCATTAAAAATACACTTCTCAAAAGTCATAAATAACAAAAATTCTAATCAATTTATACCACATGCTTTTTCAAGCACCCTCTATAGATATGCAATCCTCATGAGTTAAAGAAGGAGTATCCAAACTTACTTCTAAAAGTTTTTATTGAAACAGTGGAAACAATATTATTAATTTCCATTTTAGTGAGAGCTCTATGTTAACTCAACTTCATTTGCTAAAGCATTAAGGAAACCCATATGTGGGCCCATTCAATTGCACTCCTGGCTGTTTTTTGGGAAGCCCTAAGCTAAAGTATCATGTGAAGCAAAATCACTTCATGAACTATTTATACTCTTCCGTTCTAAGAATCTTCTCTAATTATAGCTATAGTATCAGGTTATGTAAAATCACTTCATGATCTATTTTTGTCCAGTCCCTTTAAATATACTCCCTCCTTCTGTCTCTATAATACTGAAAGCCTAATTAATTAAAGCTTCAAGAAAATTTTCTTCTTTCCTTTAGTACTATAATCCTCATTAATGAAAGTATGGAGTAAGGCAATATCATTTCATTATTTATTGATGACGAGCCATTCTAAGTACACTCTCTCCCTTTGTCTGTATAGTTCTACAATGCTCCTTAATTCAAATATTAGATAAACTCCCTTTTTATTTCACTATAGTAATCGAACTCTTTATTATTAACTCAAATATCAAGTAAAGCATGATTACTTAATAATCAAATGGTAACAAAATTCAAAAAGTCAAGAAAAGCAAAGGAACTGATAGAAAAAAAAATATACAGGAAGGTGGCCCAGCTCAAATAGATCTAAAACTATACTATAAAGAGGCAGTCATCAAAACTACCTAGTACTGGCTAAGAAATAGAGTAAAGGATAAATGACCTAGGGCAGGTTAAAAAAGAAATAGAAGTACCTGACTACAGTAATCTACTACTGACAACCCCAAAGACATTATCTTTTGGAATATGAACTCACTATCTGATGAAAATTGCCGGGAAAATTGGAAAATAATGTGGCAAAATTTCGGCATCTAATAACAAATTAAAAAAAAAAAGGTCAAAATGGGTACAGCATTTAGACATAAAGTGCTATACAATAGGCCAATTAATAAACCAAGAAATGCTCTATCTGTCAGATCTATAGGGATAAATTTATGACCAAACAAGAAATAAAGTACAATACAAATTTCAAAATGGATTATTTTGACTACATTAAATTAAATAGTTTTTGCACTAATCAAATCAATGTTGCCAAAATTAGAAGGAAAACAGAAAGCTGGGAAATAATTTTCATAGTTAGGGGGTCTAATAAAGATCTAATTTCTAAAATAGAAAATTGCATAAAAGTTATAAGTTTACAAGCCACTTTCAAGTTGATAAATTGTCAAAGGTTATGAACAGTTTTCAAGTAAAGAAATTAAAGCTATATATAAAATCATATAAAAATGCTCTAAATCATTACTGATTAGAGAGAAATGCAAACTAAAACAACTATAAAATTCTACCTCAAACCTATCACATTGTCTGATATGACAAAAAGGGAAAATGATCAATGTTGGAAAGATTGTGGGAGGTTGGAACATTAACGCATTGTTGGCCAATTTGTGAATTACTCTAATCATTCTGGAGAGCAATATGGAACAATGACCAAGGAGCAATAAAGCTGATCATACCCCATTGACCCAACAATTCCAGTAATAGACCTATATCACAAAAAATCATACAAAAATGTGAATGGTCCCACATGCCCCAAAATATTCATAGCACCTTATTTTGTAATGGCAAAGCATTGGAAATTGAGGAGATAGCCAATAATTAGCAAATGGATAAACAAGTTATGCTATATGAATGTTATGGAATAGCTCTTGTTCTATTAGAAACCATGAATGGTCATACTCTAGAGAAGCATAGAATCAATTACAGGATATTGGGTAAAGTTTAGAACAAAATCATGAGAAAATTGTGAGATGATCAATCTTGATGGAAGCAGCTCCTCTCAGTAGTTCAGAGAACTTGGACTACCCTAGGAGACCAGTTATGTACAATGCTATACCCATTCAGGAGAAGAAAAACAATACAAGACAAATTAGCAAAATAAAAACACCCTAAAGAATGTTAATGAACACTACATTCCCTATTTTAAAAAATCCTCTTACATATTTCATTCCTAACTCTTGGATTTATTTTTCATTTTTCCTTAATCCTAATTGAGCATACCAAAAAATCTAATCTTTAAAAATCTTAAATATAAACGTACATGTATAATATTCACCCGACTGTTTACCCCTAAGGGGTGTGGAGTAGTAAACGAGGGTGGGAGCAAATCATGTAATTTAATAACATACTGTGGACCAATGCTGAAAACCTTTCTTAACATGCAATTGGAAAAATGAAATATCAATTGAAAAATAAATATTAATTCTTGATCTTTTTATATCCACATCCTATAAGTCTCTACAATATAGTCCCTATCCAAGCTAAAGTTTCAAGTAATATAAGGTCACTTCATGATCTATTTATGTCCAGACCATTTACAGATACTATGCCCCTCTGTTTCAAAGGAAATACAACTATTTTTAGCAATATCAGTTCATGATATATTTATATCTTACTGTCTAAATGCAATTGCCTCAATGATATTTAACCCTCTAAAGCATTGACTTAAGGTTCATCACTTCCATGGCCATGGTATACTCTTACCCTCTATCTAAGGAAGTTTCTTTGAGCAATCCTAAGAGAAATTCATTTCTTAATAATTAACAGTTTTATCTTCCCTAGTTGGGATGTGTTCAGTTTAATGTTACTGACTTGCATTTTCTTACCCACTCCATTTACCTTTTTTATATATCTCTTGATTATTGTATTTCAAGCTAAAATTTCCTAATCAGTTCTGATGTTTTTATCAGAAAATTTTGAAATTCCCTTATTTCATTGAAATTCCATCTTTCCCCTAAAAGTATATGCTGATATTTGCAGTATAGTTGATTATTGGATGCAATCCAAACTTCTTTGGCATCCATAATTTCTTATCCCAGATCTACTGATCCTTTAAATTTAAAGCTGATAAGTCCAGTCTAAAACTGCTGTGGTTCCTTCAAATTGTTTCTTTTTGATTGCTTGCGATAATTTCTCCTTTAACTGAGAATTATCAAATTTGTCTTACATATTCCTTGTTTTTCTTATTCTGGGATCTCTTTCTGGAGGTGATTGATGGATTCTCTTATGAACTGAAAAAATATTTTCCAGTCTCTCTAGGTATCAAGAATTTCACCCAAACAAATAATTCATATATTTTCTCTCCTGGTTCTACTTTCCAGGTTGTTTGCTTTTCTTTAAAGTTATTTTATACTTTCTTCTGTTTTTTTTCAAGCTTTAGGCTTTGTTTACTGGCATCTTGGTGTCAGTCATTAGTTTTCATTTGTTGAGTTCTAAATTTTTCAGTTCATTTTCTTTTTTTGAATTTTTTTTAAAATTTTAATTTAATATATATGTATATACATATACATATATATATACATACATATATATATATATATATTTGTTTTCCAATGATATGCAATAGTAGTTTCTACCTATAAAATAAAATCTAAACAACTGCAGAATCTCAATTAGTCATTTTAAGTAAAAAGAATATTTTGCATTTCTGCATAAATTAATTTACTTCTTCACTACTATGCCAAACTTCCAAAAATATTTTATAGAGCTAGAAAACAAAATTATAAAAAATTCACATAGTAGAACAAATAGTCAACAATATCAACGGAATAATTACAATAATGCAATGGAAAGTAAAATGGTCAGAATGGATCTGAAATTACATCATACATGCAATCATGACAGCTATTTAGTACTGGCTAAGAAATAGAATGGTGAATCAATGGAATAGATTAAGTTCATAATACACAGTAGTAAGTGACTATAGTCATCTATTGTTTGATAAAACCAAAGATAATAATTAGTTGAATAAGTACTCACTATTTGATAATATAGGATAGAAAAACTGGAAAATATTATACCCAAAAGAAAGAATGACATCTGACAACATTTTACAACATGATCTCAAAATGAATTCAAAATTTTATTATAGAGTGCAATAGCATGATAAACTAGAAGAGCAATGAATAGTTTGGGGGTTAGATTTATTAGAAAGAAAAAATTTTATGACCAAAATGTTTTAAATATATTACATAATGGAAAATTGATAATTTTTTTGTATAATTACATTAAAAATACTTTTAACCCAAAGAAAACCTATGAACCCAAGTTTCAAAGGAAAGCAGTAAGCCAGAAAACATTTTTATAGCCATTGTAAGACCTCATTTCTAAAATATATAGAGAAATGAATCAAATTTTAAAAATATGTCATTCCCCCATTGAGAAATATTCAAATGATATGAACAGGCAGTTCTCAGTCAAAGAAAGTAGAATTATCTATAGTCATTAAGAATTTTTTGTGTGATAAATGCAGATTAGAACAACTCTCAAGGTACCAATTTGTACTTATCAGATTGAATAATATGACAGAAGAGGAAAATGAACTTTGCTGGAGAAAATGTGGGAAAATTGATACACAAATGTTGACAGAGTTATGAACTGACCCAACCCTTCTGGAAAATAATTTGGAACATGACCAAAGAACATAACCTTTATACCACTACTGCACCTGTTTTCCAAAGAGAACATTACAAAGGGAAAAGTACAAAAAAAAATTATTGTAGTTCTTGTGAATTGGGGAACTGTCCTATTGGTGAATGACTGAATAATTTGTGCTTTCTAAATTTATAAAGGAAACTATTGAAATATGAAATAATATCAGGTGGATTTTAGAGAAAAAAATTGATGTATTACATGGAATGAGGAAGACAAAATTAAAGAAAAACAGGAGAACATTGTACTTAGTAACAAAATCATTGTGAGATGATGAAATATAATGGATATTTGCTCTTCTCCGCATTATAATTATCCAAGACAATTTCAAAAGAATCAGGTCAGAAAATCCTAACCACATCTACAGAAAAATCTAAGAAGTCTGAAAAGAGAATGTAAGTATGCTATTTTTATTTTTAAAATTTTTTTTCCTTTCCTTTTTTTCCTCTTTTGTTATGATTTTCCTTTCACAACATGACTAATGGAAATATGTTTTACATGATTGTTATGTTATAAGAAATATAATAATAAATATGGATCTTATGTATATACAATTATTGTTATAAACCTCTCTGAATACCATTTACCTTATCTAAATATATAGATAATATATGTTATCTATGTTACAGGTTATTGTGAATATCAAATGATATGTGGTATAAAGGAAATACTGTAAGAATTATAATCAAAATAGTTTATAATTTTCAAACAACTACTTAAATGTTATTTAGTATTTTGGGAGTCCTTTCTACAGAGTCAATTTGGGTTCAAATTTTTAAAAAATCTTGATGATTATAATTATCAAAAAGGGAAGAGAATACTTCAGGAAGCAATAAATTTCACCAACTAAAGATATCCAAAAGTAGACTAGGTGACAACAAATGGCAAACTTTGTAGAGAAGACTCTTGAATAGGCAGATGCTTGCCATAGCAGATAGATACCCTTTAAGGTCCCCTTTGACTCAGAAACCCATTGATTTTCGTGAGTTGAAAACTACTGAGAACCCCTCCCAAATCTAATGTTTTATGATTCTGTTATCAGGAAAAAATATTTCATTTTACAGATTTTGGAGAAGAGAATGTAAATATGAACAAAATATACTTAGATTGAAATAACATAATCAGATTTTTTTCCCAGGTGTTAATGAAAAGCATCCATAAAGGTTAACAAATTTGTGAGAATGGGGAAAGCAATTATTAAACATTTAAATAAGCACTAGATACTGTGCCAAATGCTTTGAAAATACAATTGCATCCTAAAAACAACCATTTGAGGTAATTGCTATTTTTATAGCCATCTCACAATTGAGAAAACTGAGACAAATTCCTGGAAAAGAGAAAGAAAATATTAATGGATAGAAGTGGGAGGAGGAAATCAGAAATCAGATATCCCTGAGTAAAGAAAAGGGATAAAAATAAAAGTTCGATCAGTAAGAAATGATTTAAGAATATTTTACTGAGAAATTTGTTGAGAAAGAAGACAAACTGTAATAAAAATTGTCTCCGTAATTATTCCTTGCTCAGTTAAATGAAAACTCTGTAACCAATATTATAAATGATTTGTCAGAAGTTTATAGATCAATCTGTTTGGTTTTCTCTCTAGAGATGAAGAAACTGTCTCTTAGGAAACTGAAATGCTTCCTTGAAGGTTAATATTCACTTACTGATAAAGGGCTAGAAACAGATTTCTCTGACTCAGAACTCACTATTTTTCAATTGTACTATCATCCTTAGCAAATATGCTGCATTAAATCAGATGGATCATTTTAGTTAGTATTAATACATAATTTTCTCTCTTGTACACTCTGTCTTTTCCATATTGGAAGGTAGGGCAAATATTGTCTTAAATGAATGACAAAAGCCTGTACCCTTGAATCTGATCCAATCCAAATCAATAATAAACATTTCTTAAGCACCTATTGTATAAGCAATAAGAAAATATTCATTAACCCTTCTTATAGGTTATTTTATATCATTAAGAAAATTTCACAGTAAACAACACTTAAGGATTGACATTGTTATTGTTATTCATAACATAAGCATCATTTTGGCAAAATGTCACATGAGAAGGCTTGGGCAGTAAATAGCAATATGAGAAGTTCTGAAACACTAAATGTTGCTTAGAAACAAAATGAATCGAAAAAACTCTATGAAAAATGATAAAATCTCAGTACATCTTTTTTGACTTGAGATACATGTTTAGAAAATTAAATTTAAGACTTATGAGAACATCTAGAGGGCTCAATTTCTTCTAAACACATTTCCTTTTAAAGTTGAAACACTGCTGTTTTTCCCTATTCCCTGTTTACCTTTTATGTTCAACTCTTATTTTTACAAGCTATTCAGAATTTAGGAATATTCTGAGAATTTTCCCACATCTTTGGTTCATAGTTCCTATACAGATAATTTATATTTTTCACACTAATGTAACAACTAATCTCTTCAAGATAATATGTGACTTACTCATGAAGTCAGGAAGATCTGTGTTCAAATTTGAATCTGTGCACTTCAGTGTTTAAGAAAGTCATTTAACCTCTTTTTGGCTTATTTTTTTCCAATTTTAAAATGGAATTAATAATAATATCTACCTCTCTGGGTTGCTATGGATATCAAATGAAATAATCTTTATAAAATGAGTATAATAGGTACTAAATAATTATTCTTTCTCTTATGCTTTCCATTCCTCCTCTACTCCATCCAAACAATGACTTCTAGTACATTGCCTCCAGTGTTCCTTACAAGCACACATATCATAAACCTCAAAGAAGAGAAAATATATACATATATTGATCAAAAAAAGTAGGACTCATCAGATACCATGGAAAACATTTCTTTCAATTAGTTACTCTTCCTATGATACATACATACATACATATATAGATAGAAAACCTCAATCATACATAGACCACCTTAAGCCATATGTCAAGCTATATATACAATTTTCTTATTAGTATACTGAGTAATTGGTAGGTATTAACTTTGATATTTTCTCACTTCATGATGACTTGAACAGTTCCCCAGAGATGCTAATATATGGTACCCATTATCAAGTCTCCACAGTTGTTCACAGCTTAATACAGATTATGCCTATAACTCTTGCCAGAAGCTTGAAGGTCTCATTCTTCCTGCAGGGTCCCATGTACACAGGTCCCTGCCACTGTGCTTTGTTATCTTCTACCAATGCTAATTGGGGACATTAACTAGTTTTTTTTTCCTTCTAAAGTAAAACCCTCTTGGAGTGAGGTAGTCTATTTCATTATAACAAAATAAAACTTCATACTTTCTGTGACTTTACATGTTTAAAGCTCAAACACTTAAGCATACCTAAATGTATCTACACCAAGGAATCATTCTTATCCTTGTTCTACAAATTCAGATGAACTTTATCATCACATTGCACAGGTGCCAGGAATACTGTTTCATCACTCAGGCTATTTTATATTTGTCCATCCCTGACAGTAGATGGGGGCAGATGTAGTAAATAATGTTCTTTTATCCATTTCTTGGCTAGGGCATTTCATAAACAGTTTTATACTTTTTATTGTTTTTTAGTTTTTTTGGCAAGGCAAATGGGGTTAAGTGGCTTGCCCAAGGCCACACAGCTAGGTAATTATTAAGTGTCTGAGACAGGATTTGAACCCAGGTACTCCTGACTCCAAGGCCGGTGCTTTATCCACTATGCCACCTAGATGCCCAGTTTTATACTTTCTATGTATATAGCATCTTGACAAAATATACCAATTTTCCTTCAATTATACCTAAGAACTAACCTTTAGAGGTATCAAACTCATCACTTATACATCACAGGGAGGTAAGCCCACTTGACTGCTCATGGTGTGGGGAAACATTAAAATGTAATGGGTAAATGTTTAAAAATAAATAAACAAATAAACAATATGGATATTTTAATTTGTGGTTTTCTCACTCATTATGCAACCTTCAGAAATTCCTTTCTCTTTAAGACTGACAACATTGCTTTAGAACCCATATGCCCTTGTGGAGACATTTCTTTCATATTACACAAATTATTTGTGACTTTTCCCATGGTATGTGTGTGTATGAGTGGTGTTTGTGTGTGTGTGTGTGTGTATGTGTGTGTGTGTGTGTGTGTGTGTATCTGTCTGTCTGTCTGCTATCTGAACATTAGTTTTGTAAAGGCACATAAAGTCAGACACACTCCAGGAAACATGGAAAAATAAAAATTCCAGTATTGTAAAGTACTGAGAAAAATATTGACTAATGTTTGTTTCACTAATTACCAGATTAAATTTTAAATCTACTCTACTCAGTATTTAATAATCCTGCCTTTATCACTCCACCCCCCCACCTCTACTAAACCCTTTTACACCTTTTTTTTAACTACTGAACTATACATTGAAGTTGGAAATGATTTAACTTGTTTGCATACAGGAATTATTGGGATAACTTCAGGGAACAGCACTGGCGTTGTTAGCAGAGGACAAGAAAATCAGTTGTTATTAAAATAATTTAGAAATGCCTTACATTAAAGAAAGGATAATGCTAATATTACTGAATATTAAAAACAACAACATGGTAATGAGTAGAGGGTCATTCTTGAAGACAGAACATCTGAGTTCAAGTCCCTTCTCTAGTCTATATTATTTATGTGTTTGTAAGCAAATTGCACAAACTTTTAGAAGTTCAGAAGCATCTCTGAAGCTTTAACTAACTCACAAATGTGCAATCTATATCAGTGGAAGAAATTTTCATCCCAGTAATTTTTTACTTGTTTGAAATAATAAGTTGGAACAGATAAATAAAATTCATTTGACAAATTAATTAATTAATTGCATTTTTGAACTATTATAACCTTAATCTTTCTCTAAGATTGATAGTATTTGTTTCCTAATTAGTTCCAAATTCACATTTCACATACCTATATAAATATGTAAATACCTATATATGTACATTTATATGTATATATATATATATATATATCAGAAAGTGTCAATGTTTTCATTTTTTAAACTTTTTAACAATTATATCTTAAGTAGTTATGTTCACCATTTCCTATCATTACAAAGGCTTCATGAAGAGACCCAAAGAACATGAAACTACTTTCTCTTATCTCTTACTCTAGGTAGAACAAAAGACTTTCGAAAAAATTAATCTGATGTTTCTTGAAAATAATTTTATGTACTTATAGCTGTGACTCAGTCAGAGGGATACTGCTAATATGAGATGGAATTTTGAGATAAGGAATGAATTTAGACAGTGTAAACATGATAATACAATTTTCGTTTTTATCAAAAAATAAATTATTCCTTTTTTCAATGACTTTGTTTGGAAAGTAACTCTAATATGTACTTTGCATAACCCAAGTCATATAACATTTCATCCTTGCACAGGGATTTGTTTGCTGAAATATTAAAACTCTTTATACTTAAATAATAATTATTAACATATTTTCTTTTTCCTATAATTTATGAGTAATAATTACATGTGACAAGTAAAAGATAACATTTGATCTGACAGCAAGGTAAGTTAATATACTGTTTCATCATATTTGGCTTCTTTCAGAAATGGAATATCATCGAACTTAAAAAGTCTGAGGTTCAGATCTCTGACATATGTTTAAGATCTTATAAATTGAGAGAAGGGAATAACTTAGAAATCATCCATTTCAACTGTCTAGATTTACAATTGTGGAATGGAATTCCATATGGATGGGTGTAAAATCACAAAGTCAGAAATTTCTTCCTCTACCACCCTTGTTATATTGTTATATTATTCTAAATCTGATAGCAATTATGACCCATTTCCTTGGGCTCTATCCCTTGAGCCAACTAGACAAAATATAATCTTCCTTACACATAGCAACCCTTTAAATACTTAAAGACGGTTGTCATAGCCCTAATTTTCTTTTGCCTAAAAATAATAGCCAAGGAAATTGAATTCAAAAAGTATTTATTAAATTCTCTCTCTCTCTCTCTCTCTCTCCCCCCCCTTTCTGCTTTTTACAAGGCAATGGGGTTAAGTGACTTGCCCAAGGCCACACAGCTAGGCAATTATTAAGTGTCTGAAGTTGGATTTGAACCCAGGTCCTCCTGACTCCAAGACTGGTGCTCTATCCACTATGTTACCTAGTTGCTCCTAAATTCTCTTTCTTTTGGAGCATTGTATTAGGCATTGAAGTTATATATAACTAAAATCATTAACTAATCATTCAATGATATTGTCTATAATTTGTCCATCAATTTAATCCACTTCTTCTGGAAAAATTTAATTTTATCAATGATTTCCTATAACACAGTGTCCCAACCTGAGAATTTTCCTCTAAATTCATTCTGATTTTTTTTAGGTTTTCGCAAGGCAAATGGGGTTAAATGGCTTGCCCAAGGCCACAAATCTAGGTAATTATTAAATGTCTGAGACCGGATTTGCACCTAGGTACTCCTGACTCCAGAGCCGGTCCTTCATCCACTGTGCCACCAAGCCACCCCTTCAGTCTGATTTTCAACACAGCAAAGCAGATATATATGTGCTTCTTCATTTTGAAAACTGAATCTCTTTCAATTAAAGTATAGGCTCAAGAACAAAATTTCAAGAATATCAAGAGAAAAATAATGCGAAGAATATTCCCTACCTGTACCCTATATGAAAACTATATTGTAAAGTAACAACCGTTAAAACATAGAGTTGGGAATCAGTGGAATATATTGAGTTGATAAAGCAAAGTAGTAAATAAAAATAATCTATTTTTTTTATAAATCCTCCAACTTCTCAGAAAATCATTCACTATTTGGACAGAAACTGCTATCAAAGAGCAGTAGTCCAATGGTAGCAGTGGCATTTAACAGATTCCTAAACCCAAAGACACCAGAGACAACTAAGAAGCTCAGTTGGAAAGGTAAGTTTCAACTATATAAAGAAGGAGCCCACACCAGTGGAGGCCCCACTAATGCAACCCTGGTCCCAGAAAACCAGGATCAAGTCTTGGGACCCATGGAGTCAGCCATGGCAACTGCTACTTCTGGAGGGCTTATCCCATATATGGTGATGGTTCAAATAACTGAGAAAAAAGGAAAACACTAGGTTTCTTCTTGTAACCACAGAGGCAGAATTCCCTTGTTTTGCCCATAGCTGACTCTGGGTTCTAGTCCAGGGCCACAATCCCAGACAGAGGAGGTGCACTAGCAGAACAGAAATTGCTGTAGGAAGGCATCTAGCATCCTCTTCACAGTTTCAGGGAAGCAAAGAGTACTTGTGGGCAGCTAGGTGGCATAGTGGATAAAGCACCAGCCCTGGACTCAGGAGTAGCTCAAAGCTGTGTGGCCTTGGGCAAGCCACTTAACCCCATTTGCCTTGCAAAAACCTAAAAAAAAAGAACAAGAAAGAGTACTTGTGGTCATTCAAAGAACAGAGCACAAACCAGAAGAGAAGTAAAAACCTCTCTTTAGAATGGGGGGGGCAAGAAATGTCTGGTACATGGACCATTTGTTTTGGTGCTATCATGACAATTGCAGGAAGGAGTTGAAATTCAATAAATCTATTTTCACAGTTTTTAAGACATGATTAGATGTTTAAACAAAGTTAACAGGTAAATGATATTAAAAATATCCAAGTGGCCTTTGAAGTAAAAAACGTTGCCCTACCTTGGAAGAATTGATACCCCACAGATCCATAGATATATCTCTATAAACAGTACCCCAAAACCCCAGAAGCTTGTACCATCACTCCCTTCTTCCTGGAACAAGTGTTCAACTTTAGGAAAAAATTAAAATCAAATTGTAGACTGAGAAAATAAGCAAACTAAAGGGAAAAATAAAACCTGACCGCATAAAGTAGTATTGTGATAAAAGGAAGACCCAAATACCTACTTAGAAGATAAAGGATATAAAAAGTTCTTAGACACAATGCCTCCAATAAATATATGAATTCGTCACTAGCTAGGGAAGAACTCAAAAGAGATTTTGAAAGTCAAGTAAGAGAAGTAGAGGAAAAAAGTGGGAGGAGAAATGAAAGTAATATGAGAAAATCATGAAAATGAGTCAAAAGCTTGTTGAGGAAGAGGCAAAAAATAATGAAAGAAGTCAAACTTAAAATAAAGGCTAGGCCAAATGGAAAAGTAGGTACAAAAATCCAATAGGGAGAAGAATGACTAAAAAGAAAGAACTGGCCAAATGGGAAAAAAAGAGGCAAAAGTCACTGAAGAAAATTAAAAAAAAACCTTAAAAAATACAATTGGCCAGTCGGAAAAGGCATTACAAAATCTTATTGAAGTTCTTTAAATATGAGAATTGAGAAAACAGAAGCTAATGAGAAATCAAGAAAAATTTAAACAAACAAAAGAATGAAAAAATAGAAGATGATTTGAAATAGTTCATGGGAAAAGCAACGGGACTTGAAAATAAATCCAAGTAAGATAATTTAAATATTATTTGACAATCTGGAAGACATGAGAAAAAAGAGTCTAATATAATTTTCATGAAATTTTCAAGGAAAACTTCCCTGATAATCTAGAAACAGAGAGGAAAATCAAAATTGAAAGAGATCACCTATCACCTCCTAAAAGAGATTCTAAAACAAATATTCCCAGAAATATCACAGTCCAATTCCATAGCTCCCAGGTGAAGGAGAAAATATCGCCAGAAGTCAGAAAGAAACATTTCAATTATCATGGAGGCACAGTCAGGATAAGGCAAGTTTTAACAGCTCTACAGTAAAGTACTATAGGCTTTGAAATACCATATTCTAGAAGGCAAAAGAGCTTGAATTAAAGCTACCCAGTAAAATTGAGAATATTCTTTCAAAGGATAAGTGGATATTCAAGGAAATAGAAGACTTTCAAACTTTGCTTTTTAAAAGACCAGAGTCAGGAGCCAAAATGACAACAGGAGAAGAGCCTCTTCTCTCCAGAATATTTCAAAAATCTTAAAATTATAACTCTAACTAATCTTCAAGAGACAGAACTCACAGAAACATCCAGTGGGACCAAGGTAACCTGGAAAATAGTGGAAAGACTCCCCTCCTCGCAGTTAGTGTGGCAGTCTACTAAAGTGAAGAAACTTCAGCCTCCCAGAAGCAGCCCCTAGGTGCCTGGGAGTTGTGGCTCATGGCAGTGGGGGCAGGTTCCTGACCTCCACAACTTGGAGGATCAGCATGGGAACCTCTGCCAGAGAGAGTGTGCAAAGCCCAGGGCCTCAGGTTGCAGCAGTTAGCAAGGTCAGTGCAGCAGAGGCATCTTGGGCAGCCCAGGTCCAGGAAATGGAAGCAGG